>NC_086452.1:403133756-403433756 GCF_028390025.1 Pseudophryne corroboree
CCATCCATACCTGCGGTGCATTTCAGTTTTGCACAGTTTGCTGACCACTAGTATATATAATATATAGCAGTTTGGTACAGTAGGCCACTGCTCTACCTACCTCTGTGTCGTCAAGTATACTATCCATCCATACCTGTGGTGCATTTCAGTTTTCCACAGTTTGCTGACCACCAGTATATATAATATATAGCAGTACGGTACAGTAGGCCACTGCTCTACCTACCTCTGTGTCGTCAAGTATACTATCCATCCATACCTGTGGTGCATTTCAGTTTTGCACAGTTTGCTGACCACCAGTATATATAATATATAGCAGTACGGTACAGTAGGCCACTGCTCTACCTACCTCTGTGTCGTCAAGTATACTATCGATCCATACCTGTGGTGCATTTCAGTTTTGCACAGTTTGCTGACCACCAGTATATATAATATATAGCAGTACGGTACAGAAGGCCACTTCTCTACCTACCTCTGTGTCGTCAAGTATACTATCCATCCATACCTGTGGTGTATTTCAGTTTTCCACAGTTTGCTGACCACCAGTAAATATAATATGTAGCAGTACGGTACAGTAAGCCACTGCTCTACCTACCTCTGTGTCGTCAAATATACTATCCATCCATACTTGTGGTGCATTTCAGTTGTGCGCAGTATATATAGTAGTAGGCCACTGCTATTGATATATTACTGGCATATAATTCCACACATTAAAAAATGGAGAACAAAAATGTGGAGGGTAAAATAGGGAAAGATCAAGATCCACTTCCACCTCGTGCTGAAGCTGCTGCCACTAGTCATGGCCGAGACAATGAAATGCCATCAACGTCGTCTGCCAAGGCCGATGCCCAATGTCATAGTAGAGAGCATGTAAAATCCCAAAAAATAAAGCTCAGTAAAATGACCCAAAAATCTAAATTAAAATCGTCTGAGGAGAAGCGTAAACTTGCCAATGTGCCATTTACGACACGGAGTGGGAAGGAACGGCTGAGGGCCTGGCCTATGTTCATGGCTAGTGGTTCAGCTTCACATGACGATGGAAGCACTCATCCTCCTGTTAGAAAACTTAAAAGAGTTAAGATGGCAAAAGCACAGCAAAGAACTGTGCGTTCTTCTAAATCACAAATCCCCAAGGAGAGTCCAATTGTGTCGGTTTCGATGCCTGACCTTCCCAACACTGGACGGGAAGAGGTTGCGCCTTCCACCATTTGCACGCCCCCTGCAAGTGCTGGAAGGAGCACCCGCAGTCCAGTTCCTGATAGTCAAATTGAAGATGTCACTGTTGAAGTGCACCAGGATGAGGATATGGATGTTGCTGGCACTGGTGTTGCCATATAGACCATTACATAACAATATAATTTAGTAGGTACCAAAGTTAGAACAAATTATGTAAATTAAATAATATGATTTATTACCCAATGTGATTTCAACCAGTTAAGAGTGTGTGTATATATATTATTGTAAGGTATAACTTAAATAGGTTTGAATGTATTAGTCTTATGTTTTGAGAATTTAGTAGCATGTATTTCTGTGTGTTTTACTGCAAGATTATGGGTCATTATGTAAGAGACAGGTTTTCTCTGTGTAAGCCATATAGCCAGAATACACAATACATTGAGCATTACACAAATTCATCCCTTCCATGCCATTATTCATATCTGTATTAATCAAAGGATTAATGTCTGATCTGCGCTATACCAAGTACAATTAAATCAAAGTTTACATGATATGTAGATATATGTATACTGTATACTTGATTCACACACAGCAAATAAATAATTATAACTTGGTGGATAAAGTCAATAGGTCACCTAGCTCAGGTCTCATAATATGCAAACAGTTACTGGTATGAACAGGGTACATTGGAATTCACAATCAAAGATCTTCATACCTTTAGAAAGTATATCAACCAGCTGGCCTATTGTCCAGTTATACTGCTGCCCAGAGGCAATGATAATATAGGATCAAACCCACTATAAACAGGTCACAATCATTTATGCTAACACCCTAGGGCCTAGGCGAAATAGATTGTTTACACATCCATACAAAGGTAGATCTCTGATGGATAAAGAAATACCAAATTTTATGATCCCAAATTCCCTACATGCTCACCACCGTGGGACGGAGTTAGCAGAGAACGTTTTATTACACTTTGGAATCTGTCAAAACCTATAATTATGTACTTCATTGGAAACTGTGGGGATATACTAGTTTTGAATTGGTAGAATATAGGATAAAAGGGGCAGTCTGATAGATAGAGAGTTAGAAGGAGAGGAGGAAGGAACGAAGTCCAGAGGGAGTCAGGATCCTAAGACGGTAGCTATGAATTATGCCCTCACATATTCTTGCAAGTGTATAGTATGTGTATTAATTGTTTAAGTTTGTAAAACTGTTTGTGTTTTATGTATGTACCATGGTTAAGGAAGTATAGATAAATTATAAGATTTATTATCATTGTGTTATCTTATCTTGTATTTTGTATCACCTATAATAAATGTACTAGACAAAATAGAGCTGGTATTCCAAGTCTTGAACTCATTTTCGGAATCACTAAAGTTATACATGAAATCTGCATATATTATATAAGGCTCTGCAAGTTGGGACAATTGACTTGTAGTCATAAAGTATAGTACTTATATGTTCAATGAGCCAGGATTATATATCTCTGTAAAGTATATTTAGGCTTTGCCTGGAAATATTTCCTGGACAGTAGAGATATAGCTCCTTAAATCTGAGCCAATCACAGGTATTAAATAGGAACGTCCACGCATAACATATTGTGTGATTGGACCAGTACTAAACATCACCCCTTTTGTTATGAGCCCACCTATTTGTAAGCCTATTACAATATATTTGCAGATCTAAAATACATAAACCATTATATCAATATATGATATAATAAATATATGTTATATAAGATTCCATAAATCAACATTGGCGACCACGAAGGGACTTGGAATTATTCAGTATCAATTTTGACTAAATACAATATTTAGGAGCAGCGCAAGGGCTATAAGCCCGCTGGGCAAAATACAAGATCACAGTGGAATAAGTTGCAAATGACTAGAGAATTTTTTTTTTTAAAAAAGGCCTAAAGTAAGAAATTAAAAACACGTGTGTTAGAGTTTAACTTATCAGGCTAGCGAACAGATAAGGGAGGATACCACGTGCAAAATATAGGAAATATTGTTCCCAAATACTTAAAATTTGTAATTCTCAGTGATAGAATACATATAACGAAAGGGAATAAATCTGTAAAATGGCTACAATGTCAAATATAGACAGCTTTGTAGTAAAATACATCACAAAGCAAAAGTGTACAGACTTTGCTTGTGATGCCAAATTAAAAGAAAACCCATGGAGCTATGTCCAGGGTTTGTTTGATGATGAAATTAAATCATCAAAGAAAAGGAAACAGAAAGGAATAGCCATTGCAGGCTTGTATGCAGCCTGTTTGGCTATGGATGCTAAATTAAGCAGTTTAGCTAAAACCCTACAAAAATGTAGAGAATAATCTAATTTAAAAGAAACAGAAAGCAAAGAAAAAATAGATCAGCTAAATATCCAAATTAAAACTTTAACAACACTTAATGACATGGGTAAAATCTCCCAGGATGAAGTGTTACAGAAACATAAAAATGCTCAGAGGGAATCCACAGAATGTAGGAGAGCTCTAACAGAGGTTACAACAGAGAGAGATGAGATAATAAGTGCATATAAAGTTATGCAGGGACAGCTCACAGAATGTATGAAAGGGAAAGCGATTGACCATGCCCCTTGTATGGACAGGGAGATGCAGCTTATGCAAGAGATATCTGTTCTGAAAGGACATATTGCTGCAAACATTAGGATAGGAACTGCAGCCACTGCCCCATATCCTATCTATGCATATGAAAGAGAACAATGGGACACAAATCATGAGGACAGAGAGGACTGCTGGGGAGAGGGGAATTCTACTGAATCTACCCTCAGGGTACCCATAGCAATGGGAGAGTTTGCAGAATCAGCGGCGAATAGGGAGTGCTCTATATTAATAGGCACAGATAGTAGTGATGAAGAAGTACAGACAGAAATTGAGGCACACAGGGCTCATAAACAGCCAGCATTCCTCACTGAGAGTAGGAACACCCTATTGGGATTCAATAGTGAAGGAGAGGCCATTCACTCAAGGGCCCCTAGTGCCAATCATCCCCCACAACCCATAAAAACACTTATGGGAGTGGCAGATATGATTGGAAAAATGAGTTCAGGAGAACACATCACCTCCCATGCAGCTAATGTTCAGCAGAGGTGTGAACTTCTAGGAATTAGAAATCTCACTGATCAGGTTAAGGTACTGCAATTAACAATTCCATTAGCTGCTTGGAGTGCTTTGCCAGATTTGATTAAAGAAGGTAAAGGTACATATGAAGAAACTGTAGAGGAGCTACAAAAGATAATTAACCCTTCAGTGGCAGGCACAATGGTTGCATATGAAATCAAACAGCAAAGTGAGGAGAACCCATTAATATATGCAAATAGATTGTGGGCAGCATACAGTGCAGGAAACAGCAAAAATGACAACAGTCAGAAAAACAGCAAAGATTTCAAAAACTTGTTGGTGCATAACTCGCACCCCACAATTAAAGCTAAGTGTGAACACTTGATAGATACCGTAAAGCATAGCTATGATAAAATAATGGGATTAATGCAGCGGTCCTTTCAAGCAGTACAGGCCAGTAAGCAACGTAAGATGGCAGAAAGGAATGAGAAATGTGTTATAAAGAGGGTTGCAGCATTACAGTCAGAAGGTAAACCAATGGTGGTTGAAGGGCCCCACATTCCAGGGGAGGTAAACACACCATTTAACCCACAATGGAACACAGGGTCACAAAGGAGAGGGGGAATTTTTAAAGAGAGATCCATTTTTAGAGGTGGAGGTAGAGGATACCAAGGACATTCAAATGATGGAGCTTGGAATAGACACATGGGTTACTCACAACATTTTGGGAACAGAGGAAAGGACACAGAGTTTAAACACCAGGGTCCCACTTACACAGAGCTAAGACACCAGCTACAGGCCATAAAAGAGAAGTATGAGAATTTAGAAAAAGCAAACAAAGTGCAGCAAGCTGACACACAAAAGGAGAAAAATTGACAGTCAGTGGCCCCAAGGATAGTTGCACCAATCACTTTAGATAGGTGCGGGCGCCCTCAAGTCTCGGTTCTGGTCAGGGGCCACCAGCACACAATGTTACTAGACACCGGTGCCGCCATATCAATCCTACATGATGATCAGCCACATCACTCTCCTCTGTCAGCAGGAAAAACAATACATCTCCAAAGCTTTGCAGGGAATAAGGTAGATACAGTGCTGTCAAACCCTCTCCAAATACAAATAGGAGATGTATCTGCAATTCACACATTTGCATTAGCCTCACTGCCAAGTGAAACTAATTTATTAGGGTCTGACTTTATGATCCCTAATGGGTGTATATTGGATCTGACTAACCTTTTACTTCTGCAGAGTTCTCCTAATGTAACACCTGAGGTTGTAATTATACCAGATTCCCATGTAATTGCTGCTGTAAAACCCAATAATGCGAAATATGATGTGCTTAAGGCTAATGTTGATCATTCTGACAAAGATTTGGTATTACCATTACTTGAACAGTTTCAGGATGCTTTTGCTAAACACAAACATGACTGTGGGAAGGTAAACAAGGTGATTGAAGTCAGTGGTCTTGACCCTCCCCCACAGAAGCAGTACAATTTCCCACAGGAGGCCATAAGCTTCATTCAAGAAACAATTGACTCTCTGTTAGAGCAGCGTGTAATCAGACCATGTGTATCCACTAACAATGCGCCAATATGGCCAGTACGGAAACCGGATGGTTCCTGGCGGCTCACAATTGACTACCGCAAACTTAATGGCCTTACACATAGCTGCGCACCCACTGTTGCGTCAATGCCAGACATTCTAAAAATGTTAAGCCCAGAGCATAAATGGTTCACAGTTTTAGACATTTCAAATGGGTTTTGGTCTCTGCCTCTATCTGAAGAGTGTCAATACAAATTTGCCTTCACATTTCTGGGAAAGCAATACACGTTTACGTGTCTTCCACAGGGCTTCCATAATTCTCCATCATTTTTCCATACTGCGATGAGAGACATTTTAACAGATTTTTCTTCCCACAAGAATTTATTGCAGTATGTAGATGATCTCTTACTAGCAACAGAGACAAAGGAAGAGCATCTTCCGCTACTGGGAGAACTCCTTGGCATCCTCAAAGACGCAGGTTTGAAGTGTAACCCATCTAAAGCTCAGATTTTACGGGAATCTGTTTCCTTCCTGGGGATCAGTGTTACGGCTGATGGGAGAACAATATCGGCAGATAAGGTAAAAACCATCCTTCGTTTACCCCTTCCTGTCAGCATACCTACACTGAGATCCTTCCTGGGGTTGGTAAATTACTCTAGGTCCTTCATTCCTGATTTTTCACAAATATCTGCACCTCTCTATTCTCTCCTCAAAAAGGATATAAAATGGGAATGGACCCCCAGTCACACAAAGGCAGTAGAAACATTAAAAGAAGCACTAGCTAGTGCCCCTGCCCTTGCAAATCCAGACCCACAGTTACCCTTTCACTTAGAGACAGCAGCAACAGAAACAGCCATGTCTGCAGTCCTGTCACAGGAAATACATGCACAGCAAAGGCCCATAGCTTATGCATCAAAGTTACTGACACCAGTGGAATTAAAATACTCTGTGTGTGAAAAACACCTTCTTGCCACATTTTGGGCAGTAAAACAGTTCACATACATGATAGGCCTGAACCCTATCATCTTACATTCCACGCACACACCAACAAGGTTCCTCCTCACAGACAGAATCAAAGATGGGAATGTCTCTAATGCCAGGTTAGCACATTGGGCCCTTTTGTTGCAGGATCGAGATATAACAGTGAAGGCAACTAACAGTCCATCCACCTGTGCATATGGACTAATATACCAGGGACTGACACACACATGTGACTTACTCCCAGCTGACCATTCAAAACATTTGTTTAGAGCAATGCCACAGGAGGCTACAGCCCCTGAACAAACCACCCAGATCTTTACAGATGGTTCATGTTTTTATGTACATGGGTCACCCCATGCAGGTTTTGGTCTGTACATAATGCATCCCCAAACCACACCACAATCTGTTTTTCGATCTTGCAATGTAAAATCTGCACAGTACGCTGAGCTGGCAGCAGTAGCACATGCCCTTGAATTATTCCAAGACCACAAACATGAAATCGCATTGTACTCAGACTCAGCATGGGTGTGTAATGCCCTTACTGAATTTTTGCCCTTTTGGCAAACTCATCAGTATACCTCATCTGATGGAAGCCCTCTTAAATATGCAGACCTTCTCCAGTACATAGTTTCCCTGGCACAGAGTCTAACACATGTCCCCTGGGTCTGTAAAGTCAAAGGGCATTCAACTACATCACCACACCATGAGCAGAATGAAATGTCTGACCTTTTAGCCAAACAAGGGGCACAAGAGGGGGAGCTGTGGCAGATACCGAAAGCAAGCCCAGAGCCAAAAGTGTGCCCTCTTGTATGTGCAGTGGCAAAAAGGCCAGAGATGATAAATGCACCAGACATTTCAGAGATCCAAATGCAGGACCCTGAAATTAAAGAAATCATACAAAATTTGAAGAATGAGGAGTTGGACTTAACAGAGGGAAATACATTGGCAAAACACACACCAAATCTAACACTAACAGAGGACAAGGAAATGCTTATCCACAATGGGGAAGATACAACATGGGTAGTCCCAAAAGAGTACAGGAATGAAATGATATATCTTGTACACGACCTCCCCACAGGTGGACACCAGGGTGTAGAAAAGACACAGCAGAGACTAAAAACAATAGGTTGGTGGCCAGATATGGTAAAAGATGTACAGCAATACTGTGACAACTGTGTGGTATGTGCCCAAGTTAACCCAGCACCTAGAAAGATAAATGCTCCACTGAGAATCCAGAGAAGGGAAGGTCCCTGGAATGCTCTACAAATTGATTACATGGGCCCTCTGCCTGCCACAGCTAAAAATAACAAATACGTGTTGGTTGTGACTGACCTATTTTCAAAATGGGTAGAAATTTTTCCCTCTAAAAGTAACACAGCTCTGAGCACAGCAAAAATTCTGGTTGATCAGATATTCACACGGTGGGGCCTTCCAACATCGGTTGAATCAGACCAAGGTTCACATTTCACAGGTAATGTGATGCAAACATGCCTGGAAATGCTGGGAATAAAACAAAGCTTCCATGTCCCTTTTCATCCTGAATGTTCTGGACAGGTGGAACGTGCCAACAGACAGATCAAAACTATGTTGAGAAAGTTTGTTGGCATAAATGGTAAGAACTGGGATAATTTGTTACCCCTAGTGGCAATGGCAATAAGGGCCACACCTTCATCAGCGACCCGATTGACCCCCTTTGAATTAATGACAGGCAGGCAAATGAGATTGCCAGAGCACCTTTGGATAGATCTACACACCCCTACTATTGATAGACTGTCAATGGATCAGTACCTTACAAAACTGCAAAAAGCACTCACAGAGGTTCATCTGTTTGCAGCACAGCAGTTAGGGAAAGCACAGAGAAAAGCAAAGGCTTATTTTGACAAAGGTGTAAGAGAAAATTGTTGGGAAGTTGGAGAAAGGGTCATGTTTCTAGAACTCCGACCCACAGACCATGGTCTGGGCAAGAAATGGAGAGGACCATTTTCAATAGTGGACAGACTGAGTCCCTCAGTATACAAATTAAGAATCAACGATGCAAAGAAAGTGCAGGACAAATGGGTACATGCCAATCAGATGAAACTGTACAAAGGAGAAGGGTCAACTGAGTAGCGCATCTCTTTCTTTCTTATAATTTTATTTTGTTTTGTTTTGGTTTTACAGAAAAATGAGAATCCCAACTTTGGTCCTGTCCTTCGTGGTGAGCCTCCAGATCCAGTGTACCAGTGAGGTCAACATTTCAATTAGAGTGGAAGCCAATCCGATTCACTGTAAAGAGGGAGAATCCATCCTCCTTCCAGTGTCAGTACAAGGCACAACAGGGAAACAGGTATCCTGGTGGGGCCCAGCAGACAAAGAAATTAAAGCCTGGGATAATGGAAACGCAGGAAACTCACCACATTACATGGGTAGAATACATGTTTTTCCAAATGGATCACTATTGCTTAGCCATGCAAACCCTACAGACACAGGAACCTGGATATATGGTTTTATCATCCCCATTCCCATGTATGGGAATCCACCCACAGTAAAGAGGACTTATGTTCCTGGGACTATCACACTGAATGTGTCCCAGAAAAGAGACCCTACTCCCCCAAGTACCACAACAACAACAAAGGCTAAATCACTGCCATCTACTAAAACAGCTGAGTGCCCACCAACAAGTGAAGGACCCACAAGTGGCCTTACTGCCACCTCCATTCCTGGTTCCTTGATAAACAATTTACAATATATACATGTACCAGTAGTCCTAAATCTATCAAAATGGAATATGGCAGAATTTGGTTATTGTGTAAATAGTAATGTTTCTTTATTCTATGCTTCCTTACTAGTAGATATTGTTGCTTCTCACCAGAGCAGAACTCAAGACCCATACACAGGACAGGCAACCCCTAACCAAAAAGGTATTTTTAGATCCAGGAAATTACAAAGCTTAGATGGGATCATTGGATCCATCCCTGGACTGTTTGGTTCCGGGATGTCAATTTGGAATAGGGCGGATTTGGAAGTCATCCGCAGACACATAGGCAATTTTGAGCAGAAAGAGGGGCAATATGTTTTGAAGCCTGTCCTGCAGGGCATTGAGGGTCTGGCCAGTGAAGAAAAAATTACTGTTTATAACATGCATGATATAGCAAGATTGTTTTCAGAGACCCAAGCCAAGATAAACGAAATCATTGAACTGAACAATAGAGAAGCCAGACAAAATCAGGTGGGGAAAGAAATAATATGCACTGCATATGGTAATTATGTCCTCAACGCAATCACACATGTAATTAGAGACCTACAATCTGGTAGAATACCTGACATTTTAAGAGATAATGACCTGACCAATTGATATTGCTCACAATCTGACATTGGGCATGGGGAAAATACCCCAAGAGATGGTTGCAGACCTCTGCCCATCTCCACAATTAGGAATTTAGGCACTGTGACCCACCACCCAAATAGAGGTTCACCCCATTGTTACAACAAGCAGCAACCTTGTGCAGTCAGCGATATCCTATATGTCTCCTTTACCATTTCTCTACCTGTGTTCGACCCAAGCAAGTCTTTATTTGACAAACTGTCTACAGTTCACTCCATTGGATATTTGGAAAAGGACATTTACAAAGAGCGGCTGGACCTACCAGAACTACTGGTCCGAGTCGACGACACCTGGAAAGTTCCACATACTGCTTGCTGTGCAGTCAAGGGAAACCAATACTTGTGTCGCTGCAACGTTTTCGAAATTGAGACGCCAATCTGCGGCCTAGAATCAAGTAAACCAAGTACCTTAATCACAAATATAAATGAACTTGCCACCATTCCCAGCAAAGATATGGATATGGGAGGACCTGAACACAGTGCAAAGCCAAATACATCAACCAGCTATACAGCCAGAGACATTGCTTGTCCAGTGCAGCTAACAAAATGGAGAACTCCAGCGGTGAAGGTTACATACAACATGAATGGACAGTACTGCATAGTCACAAATCACGGAGAGTTCCTGTATGGGGAAAAGTCATGTCCAGTGCCAAACCCAAATTTCTGCTTTAGCCCACATGAGTATACCACCATTGGTCAGACGGTTATCACCCCAATCCCCGTTTATGAAGAGGACATAAATATAGATAGTGAACCAGAAATCTCAAACCTTGGAGAATATATACCTGTGTTCAACATACACATAGATAGTTTAACCTTAGATTTACAGAAACTCCTGGATAGGAAAGACACACACATAGTTCAAATTAATAACATGGTTGAGAAGGCAGATGCCACACTAAATAAATTACTGCATGATGGAGATTTTGAAATAACCATGACAAACACCTGGCTGGAGATTGGTTTAAAGGGCTTGCTGATCGGTCAAACAATCTTGCTAATCATTTTAATTTCACTGATATTGTGGCTTAAGCGCCTTATAAGGCAGGAACGCAGTAAGCTAGAAAAACTGGTAGATGCAAGATATAAGCAATTATTATGTTAATGTATGTGTGGCCATCATCATCAATTCTCACGGCCACAAGGGGGCGACTGTTGCCATATAGACCATTACATAACAATATAATTTAGTAGGTACCAAAGTTAGAACAAATTATGTAAATTAAATAATATGATTTATTACCCAATGTGATTTCAACCAGTTAAGAGTGTGTGTATATATATTATTGTAAGGTATAACTTAAATAGGTTTGAATGTATTAGTCTTATGTTTTGAGAATTTAGTAGCATGTATTTCTGTGTGTTTTACTGCAAGATTATGGGTCATTATGTAAGAGACAGGTTTTCTCTGTGTAAGCCATATAGCCAGAATATACAATACATTGAGCATTACACAAATTCATCCCTTCCATGCCATTATTCATATCTGTATTAATCAAAGGATTAATGTCTGATCTGCGCTATACCAAGTACAATTAAATCAAAGTTTACATGATATGTAGATATATGTATACTGTATACTTGATTCACACACAGCAAATAAATAATTATAACTTGGTGGATAAAGTCAATAGGTCACCTAGCTCAGGTCTCATAATATGCAAACAGTTACTGGTATGAACAGGGTACATTGGAATTCACAATCAAAGATCTTCATACCTTTAGAAAGTTTATCAACCAGCTGGCCTATTGTCCAGTTATACTGCTGCCCAGAGGCAATGATAATATAGGATCAAACCCACTATAAACAGGTCACAATCATTTATGCTAACACCCTAGGGCCTAGGCGAAATAGATAGTTTACACATCCATACAAAGGTAGATCTCTGATGGATAAAGAAATACCAAATTTTATGATCCCAAATTCCCTACATGCTCACCACCGTGGGACGGAGTTAGCAGAGAACGTTTTATTACACTTTGGAATCTGTCAAAACCTATAATTATGTACTTCATTGGAAACTGTGGGGCTATACTAGTTTTGAATTGGTAGAATATAGGATAAAAGGGGCAGTCTGATAGATAGAGAGTTAGAAGGAGAGGAGGAAGGAACGAAGTCCAGAGGGAGTCAGGATCCTAAGACGGTAGCTATGAATTATGCCCTCACATATTCTTGCAAGTGTATAGTGTCAGGAATCGACTCACCAAGCTGACATCTGTCCGCCGCTGCGGACTCCGTCCTGGGTCCCTGCGTTCGTCTGTCATCCGCGTCTCTGCCATCAGACGCCATCCTGGGCCTGGGAGCGCTCCTGTGATAGCGGGCGTGTAGCACGCCGCGTTCCCGCTAGGCCGCGGCATGGGCGCCGCCATGACAGCCTCCAGCAGTCAGCATACGGCGGCCAATCCGGTGCTTGGCCGCACCCACTTTTCCTCACTCCACCAATGACTGTTTAACAAGGGGTATATATGAAGCTGCAGGATCAGTCTGCAGGCATCCTGAACTTTGTGTCACTCCTGCGACTCATGTGTAAGGATCTGGTTCCTGTTTCCTCCGTGTACCTGGATACCTACCTGCTGTTCCGTGTTCCTGGCTTTCTACCTGAGACTTTGTACTCCTGGTTACTTTTCACAGCTCCGTGGAACTTCAAGCCCCAGCAATACCTGCTTCCATCTACAGGCTTCACACTCATCACCCTCTCTGTGTGCTTCAGCCTAGCAGTAGAGACTGACTCCAGGTGTGTTCCATCTCTCCACCTGTGATACAGCTTGCTTGCTGCCAGTGCCTCATCACCTGCACTGTGAGTCAGACTCCTGCCTCTGCTACCAGGTTTGCTATACAACACCATCTCTGCTGGTTCCATGTTTTAATCTGCTCTGGTTCCCATACCAGAATATTCTCTGCCAAATTATCACTCATCTGTTATCATCACTACCGGTTATTATTTCATCAGTCACCATTCATTCTGTTACCATAGACTTTCAGCTGCCACGCTGTACAATTGACATTTGCATTTCCTACTGTTATTTTCTGCTGCCGTTTTGTGAACCATCTGTTTAATAAATATCATTGCGCTCATGCGCAGAAACATAATCCAGCCTCCTCGTTTTCTCCCATCCACCTCCACTGACCCACTAGCGCCCCCTCCGGGGACACAGACAAAACCAAGTCTGACAGTAAGTTCAGGATCGATGGACTCGGATGGTGGACGGAGTGTGGGGTCAGAGGCCTTGCAAAATCTGGTCTCCCGTCTGGATGGTCAAGAGGCTGTGCAGCAGCAGATGTTCCAGTTCCTGCAAGGGATGTCCTCCCGG
The DNA here is from genome assembly GCF_028390025.1 of Pseudophryne corroboree. Classification (NCBI taxonomy): domain Eukaryota; kingdom Metazoa; phylum Chordata; class Amphibia; order Anura; family Myobatrachidae; genus Pseudophryne; species Pseudophryne corroboree. The sequence goes on from NC_086452.1 coordinate 403,147,210, forward strand.
ATAGATACACTACAGCAATCCCTGCCTAGTGTACACACTTCTACAGTTCCTGTTACTCCAGCACCTGCCAGTACTGTGAGTTCCTCTATGCCGGCTGCATCAGCTCCAGTGTCACGTCTGCACCTGCCCGTGCCAAGCAAGTATGATGGCAGCCCAAAGTTATGTCGCGGGTTTCTCAACCAATGTGAAATCCAGTTTGAATTGTTGTCACATAATTTCCCCACGTCAAGATCCAAGGTTGCCTACATCATCTCTCTACTTTCTGGATCTGCTTTGAGTTGGGTGTCTCCTCTGTGGGAACGTGCCGACCCTCTGATTAACAACTATACAGAATTCGTGTCAACCTTCAGACGGATCTTTGACGAGCCTGGTCGTGCAACATCAGCTTCTGCAGACCTAATCCAACTTCGTCAAGGTACCCGTAGTATGGGACAATATGTCATCCAGTTCCAGACGTTGGCCGCAGAGATTCAGTGGAACAATCAAGCCCTGGTAGCAGCTTTCTGGCATGGACTCTCTGATCGGATCAAGGACGAACTGGCAACCCGCGATCTTCCTGTACAATTGTCTGATTTAATTTCCCTGTGCATCAAGTTGGACTCTCGCATCCGCGAACGCAACAATGAACGTGCTCGGAGTGAGCCACGCAGAGCAAGGATGATACCTTCCGTACAGTTCCAGTCTCCACCTTCTGATGAGCCTATGCAAATAAATAGGTCCCGCCTAACTCCTGAGGAGCGGTCAAGAAGACTTCGTGAGAGACTTTGTCTTTATTGTGCGGCTGCAGGTCACCAGATTAATTCCTGCACAGTGCGTTCGGGAAACGCCAGATCCTGACTTGTAAAGGAGGAGTCAAGTTGGGATCTTCTAGACAAGCTCCTTCTAATCAAGACCTTATCCTTCCTGTGACTTTAGAGACTTCAGTTGGGCTTCAGTCTGCATCAGCATTAGTGGACTGTGGAGCCGCAGGAAATTTCATCACCCAAGCTGCGGTAAATAAATTTTGCTTGCCTGTATGTGAACTTTCTTACCCAGTCTACATTACCGCCGTGGATGGTAGCCGAATCTCCAAGGGGAATATTTCTCACCAAACTGCACCAGTGGTTTTGGGAGTTGGGTTCCTACACTCAGAATTAATAAAGTTCTTAGTCATTCCTCAAGCCACCCAGGAGATCGTTTTGGGCATGCCCTGGCTCCAGCTACACAATCCACAGTTTGACTGGTCAACGTTACAACTTACTTCATGGGGTTCACATTGCCATCAGTCCTGTTTAGCCCAAGTTTGTCCAATCAAGTCTACTGAAGTAAAAACCCAGTCAAGTCTTCCTGCGGCTTATCAAGATTTCTCTGATGTCTTCAGTGAAAAGGCCGCGGATGTCCTGCCGCCCCATAGAGAATGGGATTGTCCCATCGATCTCCTTCCTGGCAAGAAGCCACCTAGGGGGCGTACCTACCCGTTATCTGTTCCTGAAACTGAAGCGATGAGCGACTACATCCGGGAAAATTTACAGAAGGGATTCATCCGTCCTTCATCATCACCCGCTGGTGCAGGCTTCTTCTTTGTTAAAAAGAAGGATGGAGGACTGCGTCCATGCATTGACTACCGGGGTCTCAATGACATTACCATTAAAAATAGTTATCCATTACCACTCATTACCGAATTATTTGACAGAGTTAAAGGAGCCCGCATTTTCACCAAGCTAGATCTCCGCGGTGCCTACAACCTCATCAGAATCCGGAGTGGTGACGAATGGAAGACAGCTTTTAACACTCGAGATGGTCATTACGAGTACCTGGTAATGCCATTCGGGTTGAGTAATGCCCCAGCAGTGTTCCAACACTTTGTGAACGAAATCTTCCGTGACGTTCTGTATAAATACCTCGTTGTTTATCTGGATGATATCCTCATCTTCTCCCAAGATCTTCCCTCTCATCGTCTACAAGTCCGTGAAGTCCTCCGACGTCTTCGTGAGAACCGGCTCTACGGTAAACTATCCAAGTGTACCTTTGAAGTTTCCTCTATACCCTTCCTGGGTTATATAATTTCCGGATCGGATCTCCAGATGGACCCGACAAAGTTGGAAGCCATTGCCAATTGGTCCATTCCAAATTCTCTCAAGTCTATTCAGCGGTTCCTGGGATTTGCCAACTACTATAGGAAATTTATTCGGGGATTCTCCACTCTCATCGCTCCTATTACCAACTTAACTCGGAAAGGGGCAGACCATTCCAACTGGTCAGAAGAGGCTTTAGCGGCCTTCCAGAAGATCAAGCTGGCCTTTATGTCTGCTCCAGTTCTGTCCCAGCCAGATGTAAACAGGCCGTTCGAGTTGGAGGTGGATGCCTCTATAGTTGGAGTTGGAGCTGTTCTCTCCCAGAAGGGAACCGATGGGAAAATCCACCCCTGTGGATTTTATTCTCGTAAATTCCTCCCTGCAGAAGCTAACTACTCCGTTGGAGATCAAGAACTACTGGCGATTAAGCTGGCCCTCGAGGAATGGAGGTATCTCCTGGAAGGGGCCAAACATCCGTTCAACATCTACACGGATCATAAAAATCTGCTATATTTAAAGGCAGCCCAGTGCCTTAATCCTCGCCAGTCCAGGTGGGCTATGTTTTTCTCACGTTTTAATTTTAAGCTTCATTTCCGCCCAGGTTCGCAGAATGTTAAAGCTGACGCCTTATCCCGATCTATGGAATCCGAAGAGGAAACGTCTGACTCAGTTCCACATTCCATCCTGAGTCCAGTGGTATTTGCTGCATCTCAAGTCTCCCCAGCTCCTCCTCCTGGTAAGACTTTTGTTTCCCCAGAACTCCGTCCCAAGTTGCTGTCTTGGGCCCATCAATCCAAGTTCACTGGTCATCCCGGTGTCCTGAAAACCTTCAAGTTCCTCTCTGAGACATACTGGTGGCCAAAGATGAAAGCTGACATCAAGGATTTCGTAGCATCCTGTCCTAAGTGTGTGCAGCACAAGACTCCTCGTCAGTCTCCAGCAGGTCAGTTACAACCATTGTCTATTCCTAGTCGCCCTTGGTCACACCTGTCCATGGACTTTATCTCCGACCTTCCTCCTTCTCAAGGATACAATACCATCTGGGTTGTAGTGGACAGATTTACCAAGATGGCCCATTTTGTTCCTCTCCAGGGTCTCCCTTCTGCCCCAAAACTCGCCCAAATCTTCCTACGGGAGATTTTCCGCTTACATGGTCTACCCTCAGAAATAATATCCGACCGAGGTGTACAGTTTGTAGCGAGGTTTTGGAGGGCTCTCTGTTCTGCCATGCAGGTTAAACTGAAGTTCTCGTCATCTTACCACCCTCAGACGAATGGGCAGACAGAAAGGGTAAATCAAGAACTAGAGACATTTTTAAGATTGTATGTTTCATCTTCTCAGGATGACTGGTTTGATCTGCTCCCATGGGCCGAGTTTGCCCACAACTTCCGCTACCACACTGCTACTGAGACAACTCCATTCTTTGCAGTATATGGGCAACATCCTCGTGTTCCAGACTTCCAAGAACTCCCTCACATGGATGTTCCTGCTGCCACTACTGCCCTGAGTCAGTTTTCTTCAATCTGGAGGAAGATTCACATTTCTCTCAAAAAGGCCTCCAGCCGGTATAAATACTTTGCTGATCGCAAAAGACGCGCAGTTCCTAGCCTGAAACCTGGGGACAAGGTTTGGCTGTCTACCCGGAACCTCCGTCTTAGGGTCCCGTCTATGAAATTTGCACCACGTTTCATTGGCCCCTTTCCTGTCGAAAGAGTCATCAACCCTGTGGCCTACAAGCTGAAGTTACCACCTTCTCTGCGAATACCTAATGCTTTTCATGTTTCTCTCCTCAGACCTTTAGTCCTGAATCATTTCCAAAGAGCTCTTCCAGTTGGCCCCAAAGTTCGAACTCAGCGGGGCGTGGAGTTCGAGATTGGCAAGATTCTGGATTCCCATTGCCGGTATGGACGTCTTCAATACCTTGTCGATTGGTCCGGTTATGGCCCAGAGGAGAGAAGTTGGGTGAATTCGTTGGATGTCCATGCTCCAAGGTTGGTCTGTGTCTTCCATAACACTCATCCTTCCAAGCCACGTGGGTGTTCGGTGCCCACCCTTAAAGGGGGGGGTACTGTCAGGAATCGACTCACCAAGCTGACATCTGTCCGCCGCTGCGGACTCCGTCCTGGGTCCCTGCGTTCGTCTGTCATCCGCGTCTCTGCCATCAGACGCCATCCTGGGCCTGGGAGCGCTCCTGTGATAGCGGGCGTGTAGCACGCCGCGTTCCCGCTAGGCCGCGGCATGGGCGCCGCCATGACAGCCTCCAGCAGTCAGCATACGGCGGCCAATCCGGTGCTTGGCCGCACCCACTTTTCCTCACTCCACCAATGACTGTTTAACAAGGGGTATATATGAAGCTGCAGGATCAGTCTGCAGGCATCCTGAACTTTGTGTCACTCCTGCGACTCATGTGTAAGGATCTGGTTCCTGTTTCCTCCGTGTACCTGGATACCTACCTGCTGTTCCGTGTTCCTGGCTTTCTACCTGAGACTTTGTACTCCTGGTTACTTTTCACAGCTCCGTGGAACTTCAAGCCCCAGCAATACCTGCTTCCATCTACAGGCTTCACACTCATCACCCTCTCTGTGTGCTTCAGCCTAGCAGTAGAGACTGACTCCAGGTGTGTTCCATCTCTCCACCTGTGATACAGCTTGCTTGCTGCCAGTGCCTCATCACCTGCACTGTGAGTCAGACTCCTGCCTCTGCTACCAGGTTTGCTATACAACACCATCTCTGCTGGTTCCATGTTTTAATCTGCTCTGGTTCCCATACCAGAATATTCTCTGCCAAATTATCACTCATCTGTTATCATCACTACCGGTTATTATTTCATCAGTCACCATTCATTCTGTTACCATAGACTTTCAGCTGCCACGCTGTACAATTGACATTTGCATTTCCTACTGTTATTTTCTGCTGCCGTTTTGTGAACCATCTGTTTAATAAATATCATTGCGCTCATGCGCAGAAACATAATCCAGCCTCCTCGTTTTCTCCCATCCACCTCCACTGACCCACTAGCGCCCCCTCCGGGGACACAGACAAAACCAAGTCTGACATATAGTATGTGTATTAATTGTTTAAGTTTGTAAAACTGTTTGTGTTTTATGTATGTACCATGGTTAAGGAAGTATAGATAAATTATAAGATTTATTATCATTGTGTTATCTTATCTTGTATTTTGTATCACCTATAATAAATGTACTAGACAAAATAGAGCTGGTATTCCAAGTCTTGAACTCATTTTCGGAATCACTAAAGTTATACATGAAATCTGCATATATTATATAAGGCTCTGCAAGTTGGGACAATTGACTTGTAGTCATAAAGTATAGTACTTATATGTTCAATGAGCCAGGATTATATATCTCTGTAAAGTATATTTAGGCTTTGCCTGGAAATATTTCCTGGACAGTAGAGATATAGCTCCTTAAATCTGAGCCAATCACAGGTATTAAATAGGAACGTCCACGCATAACATATTGTGTGATTGGACCAGTACTAAACATCACCCCTTTTGTTATGAGCCCACCTATTTGTAAGCCTATTACAATATATTTGCAGATCTAAAATACATAAACCATTATATCAATATATGATATAATAAATATATGTTATATAAGATTCCATAAATCAACACTGGGGAGGAAATTGACAAGGAGGATTCTGATGGTGAGGTGGTTTGTTTAAGTCAGGCACCCGGGGAGACACCTGTTGTCTGTAGGACGAATATGGCCATTGACATGCCTGGTCAAAATACAAAAAAATCACCTCTTCGGTGTGGAATTATTTCAACAGAAATGCGGACAACTGGTGTCAAGCCGTGTGTTGCCTTTGTCAAGCTGTAATAAGTAGGGGTAAGGACGTTAACCACCTAGGAACATCCTCCCTTATATGTCACCTGGACCTCATTCATCAGAAGTCAGTGACAAGTTCAAAAACTTTGGATGACTGCGGAAGCAGTCCACTGACCACTAAATCCCTTCCTCTTGTAACCAAGCTCCTGCAAACCACACCACCAACTCCCTCAGTGTCAATTTTCTCCTTAGACAGGAAAGCCAATAGTCCTGCAGGCCATGTCACTGTCAAGTCTGACGAGTCCTCTCCTGCCTGGGATTCCTCCGATGCATCCTTGAGTGTAACGCCTACTGCTGCTGGCGCTGCTGTTGTTGCTGCTGGGAGTCGATCGTCATCCCAGAGGGGAAGTCGGAAGACCACTTGTACTACTTCCAGTAAGCAATTGACTGTCCAACAGTCCTTTGAGAGGAAGATGAAATATCACAGCAGTCATCCTGCTGCAAAGCAGATAACTCAGACCTTGGCAGCCTGGGTGGTGAGAAATGTGTTTCCGGTATCCACCGTTAATTCACAGGGAATTAGAGACTTGATTGAGGTACTGTATACCCGGTACCAAATACCATCTAGGTTCCATTTCTCTAGGCAGGCGATACCGAAAATGTACACAGACGTCAGAAAAAGACTCACCAGTGTCCTAAAAAATGCAGTTGTACCCAATGTCCACTTAACTACGGACATCTGGATAAGTGAAGCAGGGCAGACTCAGGACTATATGACTGTGACAGCCCACTGGGTAGATGTATTGCCTCCCGCAGCAAGAACAGCAGCGGCGGCACCAGTAGCAGCATCTCGCAAACGCCAACTCGTTCCTAGGCAGGTTACGCTTTGTATCACCGCTTTCCATAAGAGGCACACAGCTGACAACCTCTTATGGAAACTGAGGAACATCATCGCAGAATGGCTTACCCCAATTGGACTCTCCTGGGGATTTGTGACATCGGACAACACCACCAGTATTGTGCGTGCATTACATCTGGGCAAATTCCAGCACGTCCCATGTTTTGCACATACAATGAATTTGGTGGTGCAGAATTATTTAAAAAACGACAGGGGCGTGCAAGAGATGCTGTCGGTGGCCCGAAGAATTGCGGGCCACTTTCGGTATTCAGCCACCACGTGCCGAAGACTGGAGCACCAGCAAACAGTCCTGAACCTGCCCTGCCATCATCTGAAGCAAGAGGTGGTAACGAGGTGGAATTCAACCCTCTATATGCTTCAGAGGATGGAGGAGCAGCAAAAAAAGCCATTCAAGCCTATACATCTGCCTACGATATAGGCAAAGGAGGGGGAATGCATCTGACTCAAGCGCAGTGGAGAATGATTTCAACATTGTGCAAGGTTCTGCAACCCTTTGAACTTGCCACACGTGAAGTCAGTTCAGACACTGCCAGCCTGAGTCAGGTCATTCCCCTCATCAGGTTTTTGCAGAAGAAGGTGGAGACATTGAAGGAGGAGCTAAAACAGAGCGATTCCGCTAGGCATGTGGGACTTGTGGATGGAGCCCTTAATTCGCTTAACCAGGATTCACGGGTGGTCAATCTGTTGAAATCAGAGCACTACATTTTGGCCACCGTGCTCGATCCTAGATTTAAAACCTACGTTGTATCTCTCTTTCCGGCAGACACAAGTCTGCAGAGGTTCAAAGACCTGCTGGTGAGAAAATTGTCTAGTCAAGCGGAACGTGACTTGTCAACAGCTCCTCCTTCACATTCTCCCGCAACTGGGGCTGCCAGGAAAAGGCTAAGAATTTCGAGCCCACCCGCTGGCGGTGATGCAGGGCAGTCTGGAGCGAGTGCTGACATCTGGTCCGGACTGAAGGACCTGCCAACGATTACTGACATGTCATCTACTGTCACTGCATATGATTCTGTCACCATTGAAAGAATGGTGGAGGATTATATGAGTGAACGCATCCAAGTAGGCACGTCAGACAGTCCGTACATATACTGGCAGGAAAAAGAGGCAATTTGGAGGCCCTTGCACAAACTGGCTTTATTTTACCTAAGTTGCCCCCCCTCCAGTGTGTACTCCGAAAGAGTGTTTAGTGCAGCCGATCACCTTGTCAGCAATCAGCGTACGAGGTTACTTCCAAAAAATGTGGAGAAGATGATGTTCATCAAAATGAATTATAATCAATTCCTCCGTGGAGACATTCACCAGCAATTGCCTCCTGAAAGTACACAGGGACCTGAGATGTTGGATTCCAATGGGGACGAATTAATAATCTGTGAGGAGGGGGATGTACACAGTGAAAGGGGTGAGGAATCGGAGGATGAGGAGGAGGTGGACATCTTGCCTCTGTAGAGCCAGTTTGTGCAAGGAGATATTGATTGCTTCTTTTTTTGGTGGGGGCCCAAACCAACCAGTCATTTCAGTCACAGTTGTGTGGCAGACCCTGTCGCTGAAATGATGGGTTTGTTAAAGTGTGCATGTCCTGTTTATACAACATAAGGGTGGGTGGGAGGGCCCAAGGACAATTCCATCTTGGGTGGGTGGGAGGGCCCAAGGACAATTCCATCTTGCACCTCTTTTTTCTTTCATTTTTCATTGCATCATGTGCTGTTTGGGGACACTGCAGTGCCACTCCTAGATGGGCCAGGTGTTTGTGTTGGCCACTTGTGTCGCTTAGCTTAGCCATCCAGCGACCTTGGTGCACCTCTTTTTTTCTTTGCATCATGTGCTGTTTGGGGACTATTTTTTAAATCTGCCATCCTGTCTGACACTGCAGTGCCACTCCTAGATGGGCCAGGTGTTTGTGTCGGCCACTTGGGTCGCTTAGCTTAGTCACACAGCTACCTCATTGCGCCTCTTTTTTACTTTTTATCATGTGCTGTTTGGGGACTATTTTTTGAAGTGCCATCCTGTCTGACACTGCAGTGCCACTCCTAGATGGGCCAGGTGTTTGTGTCGGCCACTTGGGTCACTAAGCTTAGTCATCCAGCGACCTCGGTGCAAATTTTAGGACTAAAAATAATATTGTGAGGTGTGAGGTGTTAAGAATAGACTGAAAATGAGTGGAAATTATGGTTATTGAGGTCAATAATACTATGGGATCAAAATGACCCCCAACTTCTATGATTTAAGCTGTTTTTGAGGGTTTTTTGTAAAAAAACACCCGAATCCAAAATACACCCGAATCCGACAAAAAATTTTCAGGGAGGTTTTGCCAAAACGCGCCCGAATCCAAAACACGGCCGCGGAACCGAATCCAAAACCAAAACCCGAAAAATTTCCGGTGCACATCACTACTATGTGCACACTTTCCATTTTGTGATTGTGCAATAGAACTGTACAGTAGAGGGTGGATTTAACCACTTAGGGGGTAATTCAGACCTGATTGTTTGCTTGCGTTTTTTGCAGCACTGCGATCAGGTCAGAACTGCGCATGCGTATGCACCGCAATGTGCAAGCGCGTCGCACAGGTACAAAGCGGTTCTTTGCTCTGCGATGGGTTTGTGCGAAGAATCCATTCGCATGGTGAATGACAGGAAAAAGGCATTAGTGGGTGGAAAAACGCAAGCATTCCCAAGCAGGGCGGGTGTCTGACGTCAATTCTGGTCCCAGACAAGCTGAAGTGATCGCAGCGGCTGAGTAAGTCCTTCGCTACTCAGAAACTGCACAAAATCTTTTTGTACCACTCAGCTGCACATGAGATCACACACTTGCACATCTAAAATACACTCCCCGGTGGGCAGCGATTATGTGAACGCAGGACTGCAAAAAACAGCTAGCGAGCGATCAGGTCTGAATTACAGTAGACCCTTAACTGGCACGGTCAGATCACATGCAACTGCTCCACCTGACTGTGTTCCCCAGTTTTTGATGAGGAGATCCATTCTGCAGATTTGCATAATATAATATTTAAATTAGAGATGAGCGGGTTCGGTTCGTCAAGATACGAACCCCGCCGAACTTCACCTATTTTACACGGTTCCGAGGCAGCCTCGGATCTTCTCGCCTTGCTCGGTTAACCCGAGCGCGCCCGAACGTCATCATCCCGCTGTCGTATTCTCGCGAGATTCGTATTCTATATAAGGAGCCGCGGGTCACCGCCATTTTCACTCGTGCTTTGGAGATGATAGCGAGAGGACGTGGCTGCGTTCTCTCAGTTTCTGTGTTCACTGTTCAGTGTGCTGCAAATATCTGTGCTCAGTGTGCTGCAAATATCTGTGCTCAGTGTGCTGCAAATATCTGTGCTCAGTATGCTGCAAATATCTACGTTCTCTGCCTGAAAATGCTCCATATCTGTGCTGCATTGTAGGAGGACAGTGCAGAATTTTGCTGACCACCAGTATATATATATAGCAGCACGGTACAGTAGGCCATTGCTCTACCTCTGTGTCGTCAAGTATACTATCCATATCTGTGCTGCATTGTAGTTGTGCGCAGTATATAGTAGGAGGACAGTGCAGAATTTTGCTGACCAACAGTATATATATATATATATATATATATATAGCAGTACGGTACAGTAGTCCATTGCTCTACCTCTGTGTTGTCAAGTATACTATCCATATCTGTGCTGCATTGTAGTTGTGCGCAGTATAGGCCATTGCTCTACCTCTGTGTCATCAAGTATACTATCCATATCTGTGCTGCATTGTAGTTGTGCGCAGTATATAGTAGGAGGACAGTGCAGAATTTTGCTGACCAACAGTATATATATATATACATATAGCAGTTCGGTACAGTAGTCCATTGCTCTACCTCTGTGTCGTCAAGTATACTATCCATATCTGTGCTGCATTGTAGTTGTGCGCAGTATATAGTAGGAGAACAGTGCAGGATTTTGCTGACCACCAGTATATATATAGCAGTACGGTACAGTAGTCCATTGTCTACCTCTGTGTCGTCAAGTATACAATCCATACCTGTGCTGCATTGTAGTTGTGCGCAGTATATAGTAGGAGGACAGTGCAGTATTTTGCTGACCACCAGTATATATATAGCAGTATGGTACAGTAGTCCATTGCTCTACCTCTGTGTCGTCAAGTATACAATCCATACCTGTGCTGCATTGTAGTTGTGTGCAGTATATAGTAGGAGGACAGTGCAGAATTTTGCTGACCACCAGTATATATATAGCAGTACGGTATAGTAGTCCATTGCTCTACCTCTGTGTCGTCAAGTAATACAATCCATATCTGTGCTGCATTGTAGTTGTGCACAGTATATAGTAGGAGGACAGTGTAGAATTTTGCTGACCACCAGTATATATAAAGCAGTATGGTACAGTAGTCCATTGCTCTACCTCTGTGTCGTCAAGTATACAATCATATCTGTGCTGCATTGTAGTTGTGCGCAGTATATAGTAGGAGGACAGTGCAGAATTTTGCTGACCACCAGTATATATATATAGCAGTACGGTACAGTAGTCCATTGCTCTACCTCTGTGTCGTCAAGTATACAATCCATACCTGTGCTGCATTGTAGTTGTTGTAGTTGTGCGCAGTATATAGTAGGAGGACAGTGCAGAATTTTGCTGACCACCAGTATATATATATATATTTATATATATATATATATATATAGCAGTACGGTACAGTAGGCCATTGCTATTGATATTTACTGGCATATAATTCCACACATTAAAACATGGAGAACAAAAATGTGGAGGGTAAAATAGGGAAAGATCAAGATCCACTTCCACCTCGTGCTGAAGCATGCTGCCACTAGTCATGGCCGAGACGATGAAATGCCATCAACGTCATCTGCCAAGGCCGATGCCCAATGTCATAGTAGAGAGCATGTAAAATCCAAAAAACAAAAGTTCTGTAAAATGACCTAAAAATCAAAATTAAAAGCGTCTGATGAGAAGCGTAAACTTGCCAATATGCAATTTACGACATGGAGTGGCAAGGAACGGCTGAGGCCCTGGCCTATGTTCATGGCTAGTGGTTCGGATTCACATGAGTATGGAAGCACTCATCCTCTCGCTAGAAAAATGAAAAGACTTAAGCTGGCAAAAGCACAGCAAAGAACTATTCCTTCTTCTAAATCACAAATCCCCAAGGAGAGTCCAATTGTGTCAGTTGCGATGCCTGACCTTCCCAACACTAGACGGGAAGAGGTGGCGCCTTCCACCATTTGCACGCCCCCTGCAAGTGCTGGAAGGAGCACCCGCAGTCCAGTTCCTGATAGTCAAATTGAAGATGTCACTGTTGAAGTACACCAGGATGAGGATATGGGTGTTGCTGGCGCTGAGGAGGAAATTGACAAGGAGGATTCTGATGGTGAGGTCGTTTGTGTAAGTCTGGCACCCGGGGAGACACCTGTTGTCCGTGGGACGAATATGGCCATTGACATGCTTGGTCAAATTACAAAAAAAATCACCTCTTCGGTGTGGAATTATTTTAACAGAAATGCGGACAACAGGGCCAAAATTTACTAATATTCGTGTTTGTGTCGGTTTGTGTAGTGTTTAAACTCGTCTTGTATCGGGTGCATTTTCATGCAACTTTTTGAAACTATATACGCCAAGTTACTAAGCATTCGAGTTTATTGTTTTCGTGTTTTCCGATGTCGATGCCAGTCGTTGTTTTTTTGGCACATTTACGGCCGTCATTGTCGTTTGCGTACGTGTTTGTGTTGTTTTTGCTGGTTTTTTTTCTAAGTTAAACGCGGCAGGTTTTTTTTTTTCCCGCGGCCGCATTTTCACTTTTAGTTTCGGTTTTCATCCCCGTTCGTGATTGGTTGTGTTTCAGATGGTAGGAGTGTCTGTGCGCAACCATATAAATACGCCCCAAACAGTCCGCACCTCGTGGGTTTAGTTAGTGGTGAGGAGAGAGGTTGTGCAGTGGAATTTGGTGAGTAGTGTTTGTTTGGAGGAGTATTTTTTGCGAGTTCTGAGTGTTGTATTGTGTTTGAAAGTAGTTTTGTCATTCTTGTTGTCTTGTATTTTTTGGTTTTGTCTCAATTTTTGTCCAAGTTTTTTTTATTTATAGTCCCTTGTCAGTGTGTGTGTGTGTGTGTGTGTGTGTGTGTGTGTGTGTGTGTGTGTGTGTGATTAGTGTAGTTGTAGCGGAGGAGTGTTTTGTTTTGTCTTTTTTTTTCTGTGTTAATTGTTTAGTCCCACAATTATGTGTGACTCAGAGGTGGCTGAGGTGAGTGAGGTGGAGGGTGTTAGTGAGGGGGAGGAGGTTGGTCAGGTGGAGGAGGTGAGTGTTAGTGAGGTTAGTGAGGTGGAGGAGGTTGGTGAGGTTGCTGCAGCAGCCTCAAGTGACAGTGATAGTGACAGTCAGACATCTCCACAGCCATGCACCACTACTAAGACTGGGCGGAATGTCAAGTTTAGTTATGCAGAAAATGTGGCATTGGTGCGGGAGCTGATGAAGTATCAGTGGCAGCTATTTGGGCCTGAGTCCGCCAAGGTGCCAACACGGAAGAAGACGGTGTTGTGGGCGAAAGTAGTTGCTGCTGTAAATAGTGAGGGGGTGGTGAAGCGGACGGAGGACATGTGCCGCAAACGGTACTATGACATAAAGCGACGTGTCAAGTCCAAAATGGCCAAGGAGGCAAAGTCTCTTTATTGCCACATATCTGGACTATGAGGAGCCCATGCGGACAATAATCCATCCAGAAGTAGTGTCTGCAACCCATGTCTGGGATTCCGATTGCCCCAGGAAGGATGGTGAGCATGTGTATTTGCTTTAACATTCTATGACATTACTTCTGGCTTACTGTATGTTTTAAATGTGTGTCATGTGACGTTGCATATTACTCCCATCTTCAAGTGTGCGTCATCAAATACATTGTTTTGGGTCATGTTTCATACAAAAGTCAATGTAACGTCTTACTTGCTTGTATGTCATGTGGTTTTTGGACAGTACATTTTCCATGTGTAGTTTGGACTTGGTGTGTCATTGAATTGTCCAGCAATAATGTTTTACTTTTGCACATTGTACATTTTGAAAGTTGGACTATGTTTTTTTATTCTGTTCTTCATGTGCAATGTTTCCAAATCAGTGGTTGATATGTTAGAGGCTGGAGTAGTGCAAAGTGTCTTTGAAGGCAGTTACATGTATAATTTCATTAGTACTCAATGTAATATTGTTTAAGTCAAGGCCACTATTTGCTGGTTCATTTTGAGTCTGTATTTGTACACTGACACAACAACTGCAGACTTAGTTACCTTACTGTTTTTTTTTTGTTTTGTTTTTTGTTGGCCTCATATTTTGTTACTGTGTGTTTGGAGTGCCACATCACAGACCTATTTCTATATCGCATCTGTATTTTTTTTTTATTTTATTTGAAAATGAAGCTGTGTGTGTTTTGGCTTGTTAGTGTATATTTTTGGAACTGTGTCCTATGTCTGTGTCCTGTATATGATTCCCTGTGTTGCACTTTCCATAGTGCATATGGCTATTGGACAATGTTTTGGGTTTGTTGTTGTGCTTTTTGTGTTTAATGTCCTTATTTTTAGATTCATAATAAAACATCCATTTTTTAAAGATGTAATGTTTATAAGCATAATGGGTGGATGTATTAACAATAGCATGAATAATTTTTTTTATTTTTTTATTTACAGTGTTGAAAAAAAGCAGTACTGGTCATCCTACAGTCACTCCCATCACATCTTATGATGATGACGCTGCGGAAGCAGGTAAAGTGTCCATTGTAGTATAGGTTAGGTTTGTGAATGAATGGCCATAACAAAATATCACTTTAAATACTAGGTCCATCCAAAGAAGTCTTAAGCAGCAGAAGGCACACTTCTGGAACACACCACAAAAAACATCTGTCAGCAAAGAAAGCAAGGTCTGATGTCCAGGGCCAACCACAGCAGGCTACCCCACCACGAAGATTATCTACTCTTTGTTCGGTGCCCCCACTCCAAATTTTGGACACACCTCCAAGACGACAACCACACTCCCCTCATCTTGATTGTGAGTAACAAACTGTGATAACAATTAAAAATGTCAGATCTTTAAAAAACCATTTACTTGAACTCATTAAGTCAATACCCATCAAAATCTGCTATACTTACCCAAGTCAGTAAAACATGAAATGGAAACCAAACAAAATGGCCTACACAACATCCAGTAAAGATATGTATGTCCACTTCAGCCATACAGTAGCACATTGTGTGGAAGATGCTGCAACAGAAACTCATGTGTAAGCTTTGCAAATAGTAAGGTTGTTAGGACAAGCACACATGTGTAAATGATTCTAACATTGCCAACTGCATACAAAAACATTACTATGTTTTGGTTGGAGACACTATAAGGCAACACATTATGGATTACAATGTGTTTTTAGGCAGGAGTATGTCTGATGTACCATACAACTCATGTGTTTGCTTTCAGAATGAAGTAACCAGACACATTTGCCACAAACAGGCATATGTATGTATTTAAGTAATGAGTGATGATGTTGCTAGGCCGGATATCTGAAAGCACCAGTCCATTACATGTGTCCCATGTTTAGTGCTTTGTACCAATGTATTAAACATATGGATAAGTAACGGAAAAATGTTTTTAATTTCAGCTTCTAGTCCTGGTACCAGCATCCCTCCGCAACAACAGCAACACAGTGACATGGATGACACAATCATGTTAGAAATGCATCCAGTAAGCGAAGGAATCAGCCCCCCAGCACCTGTGAGTACTCCCCCACAGCAAAGCACACCACCAACCCAACACAGCCCAACAACACCAGTAACACAAGGCCCTGATCAAGTGTTCTGGACCATTTGGGCTAGACAGCAGGCCACTAATGAAGATTGCCTGCGTAGGCAGACCCAAATATTTGCAAGCCTACCATCTCACCTCAGACGAATCAGCAGAAATCTGAGTAGACAAAATGAAACAAACACAAGAATTGCAAATAACATGGAAATCATACTTGCAGACATTACACATGTCATGGGCAACATACAGCGCATAATGGGAGAACAGCACAGACAACAGCAAAGCTATATAAACATTTTAGAAAGCAATCAAATGATCAATGAATCCATGTCCATAATTGTACACAATCAAAATGCTGCAACACGTGAACTCAATGCCACCCTCAGTAACCTCAATGAAACACTCAGATCCCTGCAGCAACAGCAAACAAGCAGCAGTTCTGGTATGACTACTCCAAATGTAACTCCAGTGTCATCACCACCAAGGCGCTCCACCAGAGCACGCCAACATGACAGTGGTAAAGGCAAAGGCCAGGACAAGCAACCACCCAAATAAACATAAAAAAACACACCCATTTCTTTAAAGAGAAGAGAAAAAAAAAACACTTACCAAGTGTATGATTAACAGAATATATATAACACTTAGCTCCTTGACGATTTGTACAACATCATTAATTATAACTGGTACAAACAACAAAAGGAATTTTGTACACACATTTCTTCTTTATCATCTTTGTATTTTTTGTTAGCAGGAAACTGTTGTTTGAGCTGCACATAGATGTTAGCATGCAGAAAGCAGACCACTTGATTTTTTTCTAATCAATACTCTTCCTAGATTCTAATCATTCTTTGAGCCAGCCGAAAGACTAATTGGCAGCCAGGCAGATTGTCTTAAGCAGGCAGAAAGCAGACCACTTGATTTTTTACTAATCATTACTCTTTCTAGATTCTAATCATTCTTTGAGCCAGAAGACAGACTAATTGGCAGCCAGGCAGATTGTCTTAAGCAGGCAGAAAGCAGACCACTTGATTTTTTTCTAATCATTACTCTTTCTAGATTCTAATCATTCTTTGAGCCAGGAGAAAGACTAATTGGCAGCCAGGCAGATTCATCCATGACCAATACAATTTACAATGTGAATTGTAACTGTTTTACATTTCTTCTCTAGACGAATTGACAAGAAAAACACAATTGAGTTGGCTAAAAGTGTCCTAATATGTTGGGGGTAATATTTAGATAATTCAGTCCAAAAATGACTGACATTATTGTTGTGCCATGTTTGTGTGTGTTAAAAATAAGTAATCAGATTTAAAAACATGATGCAGAAACAACAACATTTGAAATATTTGAAAGTTGAACACAAATGTGTGTAATAATGGATATATGTTGTTAAATGTGTATTGCCTTACAAATCTACAATTTATGGCCAGCAAACATAAGGAAATAAATTATTTTGCATGAGAGAAGTTTGTGTCCCTTTTATAGGCATCCTAATTCAGGTTAGAATGATTTGTAAGTGTCAACACATGTAAACACGGCTGAAAAAAGCAGGTCTATTTTTTTTGCTGCGTTTTATTACGAATCGCAAACAAATCCGACCGCAATTGAGCACTCAGAGACTAACACCCAAATACGAATGAATAGTGAATTCCCGTACAGTATGAAATAACAGGCGCGTTTGACCGATGGTCTATTCATTCGTATTTGTGTACTTTGCCGTTCAAACCATTACGAATGTCCCAAACACTGCCGAGATTTGTGCTTAGTGAATTCCCGTGTTGGGACTTAGTAAAAAGAACACAAATCGGCCAAACTTAGATTTTTAGTAAATACTGGCCCAGGTGTCAAGCTGTGTGTTACCTTTGTCAAACTGTAATAAGTAGGGGTAAGGACGTTAACCACCTAGGAACATCCTCCCTTATACGTCACCTGGAGCGCATTCATCAGAAGTCATTGACAAGTTCAAAAACTTTGGGTGACAGCGGAAGCAGTCCACTGACAACTAAATCCCTTCCTCTTTTACCCAAGCTCCTGCAAACCACACCACCAACTCCCTCAGTGTCAATTTCCTCCTTAGACAGGAAAGCCAATAGTCCTGCAGGCCATGTCACTGGCAAGTCTGACGAGTCCTCTCCTGCCTGGGATTCCTTCAATGCATCCTTGAGTGTAACGCCTACTACTGCTGGCGCTGCTGTTGTTGCTGCTGGGAGTCGATCGTCATCCCAGAGGGGAAGTCGGAAGACCACTTGTACTACTTCCAGTAAGCAGTTGACTGTCCAACAGTCCTTTGCGAGGAAGATGAAATATCACAACAGTCATCCTGCTGCAAAGCAGATAACTCAGGCCTTGGCAGCTGTGGTGGTGTTAAACGTGTGTCCGGTATCCACCGTTAATTCACAGGGAATTAGACAATTTATTGAGTTAGTGTGTCCCCGGTACCAAATACCATCTAGGTTCCACTTCTCTAGGCAGGTGATACCGAGAATGTACACAGACGTCAGAAATAGAGTCACCAGTGTCCTAAAAAATGCAGTTGTACCCAATGTCCACTTAACCACGGACATGTGGACAAGTAGAGCAGGGCAGACTCAGGACTATATGACTGTGACAGCCCACTGGGTAGATGTATTGCCTCCCGCAGCAAGAACAGCAGCGGCAGCACCAGTAGTAGCATCTCGCAAACGCCAACTCGTTCCTAGGCAGGCTACGCATTGTATCACCGCTTTCCATAAGAGGCACACAGCTGACAACCTCTTCCGAAAACTGACAAACATCATCGCAGAATGGCTTACCCCAATTGGACTCTCCTGGGGATTTGTGACATCGGACAACGCCACCAATATTGTGCGTGCATTACATCTGGGCAAATTCCAGCACGTCCCTTCTTTTGCACATACATTGAATTTGGTGGTGCAGAATTTATTTTAAAATGACAGGGGCGTGCAAGAGATGCTGTCGGTGGACCGAAGAATTGCGGGCCACTTTCGGCATTCAGCCACCGCGTGCCGAAGACTGGAGCACCAGCAACACTCCTGAACCTGCCCCGCCATCATCTGAAGCAAGAGGTGGTAACGAGGTGGAATTCAACCCTCTATATGCTTCAGGGGATGGAGGAGCAGCAAAAGGCCATTCAAGCCTATACATCTACCTACGATATAGGCAAAGGAGGGGGAATGCACCTGACTCAAGCGCAGTGGAGAATGATTTCAACGTTGTGCAAGGTTCTGCAACCCTTTGAACTTGCCACACGTGAAGTCAGTTCAGACACTGCCAGCCTGAGTCAGGTCATTCCCCTAATCATGCTTTTGCAGAAGAAGCTGGAGAGATTAAAGGAGGACCTAAAACAGAGCAATTCCGCTAGGCATGTGGGACTTGTGGATGGAGCCCTTAATTTGCTTAACCAGGATTCACGGGTGGTCAATCTGTTGAAATCAGAGCACTACATTTTGGCCACCGTGCTCGATCCTAGATTTAAAACCTACGTTGTATCTCTCTTTCCGGCAGACACAAGTCTGCAGAGGTTCAAAGACCTGCTGGTGAGACACTTGTCAACTCAAGCGGAACGTGACCCGTCAACAGCTCCTCCTTCACATTCTCCCACAACTGGGGCTGCGAGGAAAAGGCTAAGAATTCCAAGCCCACCCGCTGGCAGTGATGCAGGGCAGTCTGGAGCGAGTGCTGACATCTGGTCCGGACTGAAGGACCTGCCTACGATTACTGACATGTCATCTACTGTCACTGCATATGATTCTGTCACCATTGAAAGAAAGGTGGAGGATTATATGAGTGACCGCATCCAAGTAGGCATGTCAGACAGTCCGAATGTATACTGGCAGGAAAAAGAGGCAAGTGGAGGTCCTTGCACAAACTGGCTTTATTTTACCTAAGTTGCCCCCCCTTCACCTTCACAGCAATCGGCGTACGAGGTTACTTCCAGAAAATGTGGAGAAGATGATGTTCATCAAAATAAATTATAATCAATTCCTCCGTGGAGACATTCACAAGCAATTGCCTCCAGAAAGTACACAGGGACCTGAGATGGTGGATTCCAGTGGGGACGAATTAATAATCTGTGAGGAGGGGGATGTACACAGTGAAAGGGGTGATGAATCAGAGGATGAGGAGGTGGACATCTTGCCTCTGTAGAGCCAGTTTGTGTAAGGAGAGATTGATTGCTTCTTTCTTCGTGGGGGCCCAAACCAACCAGTCATTTCAGCCACAGTCATGTGGCAGACCCTGTCGCTGAAATGATGGGTTTGTTAAAGTGTGCATGTCCTGTTTATACAACATAAGGGTGGGTGGGAGGGCCCAATGACAATTCCATCTTGCACCTCTTTTTTCTTTAATTTATCTTTGTATCATGTGATGTTTGGGGACAATTTTTTTAAGTGCCATCCTGTCTGACACTGCAGTGCCACTCCTAGATGGGCCAGGTGTTTGTGCTGGCCACTTGGGTCGCTTAGTCATCCAGCGACCTCTGTGCAAATTTTAGGACTACAAATAACATTGTGAGGTGTGAGGTGTTCAGAATAGACTGGAAATGAGTGGAAATTATGGTTATTGAGGTTAATAATACTATGGGATCAAAATGACCCCCAAATTCTATGATTTAAGCTGTTTTTGAGGGGTTTTTGGAAAAAAACACCCAAATCCAAAACACACCCGAATCCGACAAAAAAATTTCAGGGAGGTTTTGCCAAAACGCGTCCGAATCCAAAACACGGCCATGGAACCGAATCCAAAACCAAAACCCAAAACCCGAAAAATTTCCGGTGCACATCTCTGATTTAAATATTCTAAAAAACACTTTCTAAACTATTTTAAATAAAACTTTTTATAAAAGCAATGTTGTGAAAAGAGAAAAATCATCAGTTAAGTGGTTAAGTAACTCACCCACGTTAGTCTGTGCGAGTAAACACTGTTACTGTATATTACGCACTTATTCTCGCAGCCCCATACGGCTGTGTACAAAAATCAAGAGGAGGTCCTGTATTTGGCATTTCCACGCCTTTCTAATGGCAATTTGTTCCCTTGCAGCTAACTGAATTGACCCTTAAGTTTTTACAAAAATATGCTTTTTAAATAACTGTTGTACTATGTTTTCCAATTGAAAACAATAGTTTAATTAAATAAAAAATGCATTTTTTTGTCACTATGGCCATGATGAGATGGATATACTGTAGTAGAAGAAGGATTGCAATGAAACATGCAGCACATGATTCTCTTTCATTAGGCTTCCTCATGCTAATCTTATCTTGGACAGCATTATTCTTTACTCTTTGATGACAAGAGAATGCCCTATTGCCAATAAAAACACCAATTTTTGACAAAGATAGTGATTTTCTCCTTTTGATAAATAGACCTGTGATACCCCTTTCACATATGCAGCAGTTTTTGCAAGTGAACACGTATCAACCTGGGATTTCTCTATGTGTTAAAGGAAACAACCCAGGACTAGATCCCAGGTCCACGACCCTGCTCCCTACCAAGGGCACAGAGCTGAAACCCCGAGAATTTGCTGGCTTGCTAAACCCAGCAAATTCCCAAGTCACATGTCTGAAAGCAGCATTAGAGTCTCAGTAAATGTTTTGGGCAGCAGTTGAGTCAATGCAACTTTTTGTCGGCAGGTGTCTACTGCAGGAAAAAAGTGACATTTCCCAATTGTGGGGTGAAATGTCAAAGGAAAACTATGTATAGGTTTGGGCATATACCCTGTCGGTGGTCTGGGTGTTTCTGGGGTGTGGTTCTATTTTAAGATATTATATAATTATTGCAAAGGTACAACTAGATCTAATACCGCAAAACTATATATATATATATATTTGATTCATAAAACGAGAACGTTATTGTATCAATGCCACATACCATCACACATTTGCAAATTATGCTTTTGTTTTTTTTTGGTATTTTCTATCAGTTGTTTCCATGCAAAACTGCCTGCACTCTTTCCAAATATTGTAGTTACCTTGAAGTGGTTCCAAAAGCAGAAATATCACCTCAACGTTGGTACAGAAAAATATAAATGCAGCAGCAACATCTGTTAATGCTAGACTCTCTAAAATCGTCTGTCTTTGGAGAATTTAGATGGTACATGTTTTTACTCAATTACCATCTGCTATAGCACAATTTTTTTTTCACTTTTGTAATCAAATTGGGACATCAATTGTACAATAAAATTATGCAAAGAAAACATTTCCCCGTTTATAGCCTGAATAATATGGGGATGAAATTAAGAAACAAATAATTATTTTCTCTGACCATTACCAATTCACTTCTTGACTTACTGTATATTTTGTGTAATGATGACTTGGCTGCTGGTATTTTCCTAATCCGATTCAGATTTCCAGTGTATGTAACCATTTCGTCTGGGGAATTTTCCCTTGGTTAACTGTAAATTTCTTTTGTTTGAGATCTATGCTTTACGTTACATGGAGAGCCTCAGGAGTAACATCGGTCACAGTAAGGTCTAACCCTGAGCTCCCTGTCTCGCTGAGTATTATAAATTGCACACAGTAACACAAATTGTAATTATATCTAATGTCACTCTAGATATAGCTGTATACTGATTTTCCCAATAGGCTTTGTTTTCTCCATTACCATGTAGCTCTTATTTCAGGCAATACATAATTATAATAGTAGCACACATGAATTAATTTTACATCCTGAACACTCTTTCTAATCATTGTTGTTTCCTGGGACAAAATAATGACATATTAGAATATGTTTATGAATTAGAATATTATGCAATTATTGCAGACAGACTGGTTTATTTGTCGTAGAATACATGTGAATTTACTGTATTCTTATATTTACTGTCCTTGTTATTTATTCATTTTTAATAAGAGTGACACTTATTGTTGATAGGGGAAGGGAGAGTTCATAAAATATATTTTGGAAGTTCCCCAAAAGGTTTTCAAAATTATTTCTTGCAACCTGTGACTAGCTTTGGCTTGCTCCCAAATATCTTGTATCTCAACTGTGATTTACAAAGTCACTTTTAGCCAATCATCTTTTTTAGCTAATTTTTAGAGATTTATTCTATATTATTTTGGGTCTTTTGTATGTTTTGTAAGTTTTATTTTGCTAACATTACTTTAGAATTAGTTTGATATTTGTTTGATTTTATCCGTTTAGTTACTGTACATGTAATTTTCTCTTTTAATAAGAATATATTGGATGCTGAATTTGGACCCCTTTAGGGGCACATCAAATTAGACATGAAGTTTACTGTGCAGGGACAGCTCCAGGTCATATGCCTTGAGCTATTCAATCATTTATCCTTTTCCCATGCAGTAGAAACCTATGGTAACGTGCAGTAATTCACTAATTACGCGTAAAAAAGTAGATTCTCTACACATTAATTACCAGATGTGTATTTTTACACAGAGTTTTTCTTGCAGCTCCTGAGGCTGTGAGGAAAAGTGCACCCTCTGGTAATTAACATAAGGGGTTTGGCCATTAATTGAATAGGTCAGTGGCGACAATTAGCCATGAGGTAAACCCTGTGATTACTGCATATGCCCGTTAGTGTTTGACAGAGACAGCTCCTACCTGGGTGGAGATGGGGGGGCTGCCGCTCACCATGCTGCTGGCTCCCTGCCGCCTCATCCCTGCTACCTGGTCCCCATTGCTGACCGGGTCCCGTCACCTGTACAATGAAGTTGACAGAAGCCGAGACCGGCACATGCACAGTAGCAGCGATGGTACTACTGCGCATATGCATATCCCCAGCTTCTATGGACCGCATCAGCTGCAGCCCATAGAAGGCGGCTAGGGCTGCCTGAAAGGCAGGGAGTGGCTTCCTACAGGAAGTTAGCTCTCTACTAATTACAGCCCAGTCTGCCAGTCCCAGAGGGTGGAAACACCTGTAGTATCTGTGACTGGCAGGTAGAGCTTCCAATAGGAAGTCACTGCCAATCACAGTAAAGCCAGTGCAGTCTCATGATCTGCATCTGGCTCACTGACATGAGCTGAGGTGGCAGTTTTTACTGGGTGGCTGCAGTCTTGCAGTTCATAGGCAAAATTTGCCACTGGTGTTTAATCAGATACTCCACCAGGACTTCAGCAGTAATGAAGCAGAACTCTTGGAGGTAATGAAGGATTGTACTCTCTGGAGCATGTGCCAGAGTTGTCAGCTGCATCTGTGTAGTCTGGGTGGCACTCAAACTAAGTGCTATAGTGCCACGTATTCAGGCTGCATTTACTGTACATAGGCTGCATTCTTAGATTTCTACATTAGAACATTATGGAGATTTTTCTGATGTATTGTCTCAGTTGAACACAGATGTTTAATAACTGGGGCCTCCAATAACTGGGGCCTCTGCTTTAGATGTGGTTAGTCATCCTGTGACTCAATGGTGGCTCCAAAGGTGGGGCTGCAGCACAGTCCAAAATTCAAATAGTGGAGCCACACCAACTGCCAAACATTGCTAGCCGGGACTCACTGGCAGTTGGTGTGACTCCACTACTTGAATTTTAGACTGTGCTGCAGCCCCACCTCTGGAGCCACCAGTGCTGTCCGTGGTCATGTATGCCTTGGCAATATATTACTCTGCCAAACAGATACTCTTGGTGCAAATATTGTTAGAATGAAGGTGGCAACTAAGGCACTTCTGTTATTGCATGGTTGGTTTTACTAACTCTGCTCAATACATTTTTCTTAACAGTATAATCACTTTTATACAGTAGGTGATCAGAACAGGGAAGATATGCTTCTCAGATACAGTTAGTGTTAGAGATTTATATAGTGTTATTAACAATTTTAGCTACATTAATTGGTTGAGTGTATTTCAATCTTCTTCACAACTTTGCAAGTAGTTTATGAAAATTTTAAATGTCATTGTCATTTGTATTGTGTGTCACTGCAATCTGCAGAACACAGATTGCTCTCCATTATACTGTACTTCCAAATATTTGCAACCCATTACATATATTTTCAAATATAAGTAAGTGAGATGAGATTACACCAGTATTGCATTTATCAGCTTAATTTTCACTGGCACTAGCATTGCTTTTGTTTTTGTCTAATCATCTCAACGATGTAGGTTTGTTTTAGTATACAGTCTGTGCTGTTTATGTCCATGTTAAAGGTAGTATTGTTTTTTATCTATATCTGGCTATTTCTGAGCATAGCACTACTTGAACTGGCTCAAAATTGTAGTCTGTAGGACATTACATATTGGGTCTAATTCAAGGTGGATTGTAAAAGCAAAATCTTCCTCTAATGGGGAAAACCATGTGCACTGCCGGTGGGGCAAATGTAACATGTGTAGAGAGAGTTAGAGTTGGGTGGGTTATATTGTTCCTGTGCAGGGTAACTATTGGCTGCTTTATTTTTACACTGCAATTTAGATTTCAGTTTGAACAGACCCCACCCAAATCTAACTCTCTCTGCTCAATGCACATGATATATCTGCCCCACCTGCAGTGCACATGTTTTTGCCCATTAGAGAAAGATTTTGCTTTTGCAATCAACCTTGAATTAGGCCCATTGTCTGCAAAAGTCTACAAAGTTGTGAAAAGGCAAATAAAGCTATATGTAACAATTTGAAAAAGGCAATAGGTTAATACACTTATTGTATTTCTTGGGGGATACTTTTGTTTATGGAAGTGATTATCTTTTATCAAGTAACTGACAGTTAATACAAAATATTTCATTTTGGGGCCTCCAAATACAATAATAACTGCACTTGAAATGGACGTACTGATTGGTTAGCAAAAAAAGAAAAAAAAATAGTTTTGCACCAGTCAGTGCACGTTTAAGTTACACTAGTTGAGATGACAAATAAATACAACTGCTGAAAATGTATTGTGCAGGTATTTGAATATCTGTATAAGTGTGGTAGTGGCAATATTAATGGAATAACAAAAGTACTCAAAACTATTGCACTCCAATAGTTGTGATTCCGTATAAAATGAGAAGGGTATAAAATAAAAAATAGACAAGTAAGCCCACTATGTTGCAATTGTACATTTTTACAGAACATGATCCTAGATGAAGACAAGAATATTGAGAGGACAAGCCAATGACAAGACAAAGCTTGAGATACAAGTATTGTAACATTTTTACAAGGCTGCTTTCATTGACACTTCCCACTATCCTTTTAAGGATATGGACCTGGGACATTTCTTAATGCTTGTTGTTTAGATTGTCTTTGTGCTAGCCACTGTGTTTGGCCTATGTCTCCTGGGGAAGAGAGGAATAGGAGAATCAACCATCTCTACTCATATGATTATTAAATATGGTTTTAGAAGACAACATGACATCCCACTTCAGATGCTGATACTGAATTTATTATTCTGCCTAGATTATTGTAGGACCCCCTGTGAGAAGTCTATTTATTTTTATTGGCCATAGTAAATCCAGGTATTATCAACTAGCGACAAGAGATTTCCTGAGCTAAACTTGTAGATGGAATAGATTGTGCAAAATTTTTTTTTTTAAATAGAACAAGCAAAACAAGTATCTTTATTTTATTTAATAAACAAAATTCACTTAATTTCTTGTTGTAATATCAGTTTTAAAAAATAATAAAATCATTGTTTATCACCATTTCAATGGGAACCCAATTTCAGAGAACAGGTCTGAAGGGAATACATTTCAATGATTGTGTGCAAGCAAATGAAAACATATTGAGCGGCAGATATTTTTGTTGTCATCTGATGCCTAGAACTCCTGCATTAGTTACATGAAATATCAATATTCACCAGGTGGTTGGTCCTCAAAAGACAATGTTTCTCCATCCTCAAATCAACTTACCACTTTTAGTCTCACAGACAAGCATCTGCTTCAATGGGACAACGTTACATCCCTGACCTAAGACAGACAACTCTTACAGAGCCCATTGTTTCTTGTCTAAAGTATACAGCATCTGTTAGAAGCCAGTCTACAAAAGAATAATGTACCAATATGATAAAATCAGTTCATTATAAAAATTTAGATGAGGGAAAACAGCTTCACTCTGAGTCCCTGTAGCAACAGAGATGAAAAACAAAATGATCTAACATTGAATTCACTCAGGGCTCCCCTGTGTTCTGTATGTGCCCTCAGGCAGTCCTGACTTTTGTCACTTAAAAAATTTAACTTTAATTTATATTTCGCTAGAATGCAGACTCATCTTAGTTTAAATTATACTATGTAGACAAAAGTGATTGGACGCTGACAACAAATAGATCAACAAAATTTAATTGATGTCATTACTTTGTAGATCCACCACGTGCAGTGATTACTGCAGACAAATTGTCCACAAGTTTCTGGACAACAGCAAAAAGTATATTTGGCCTTTCTGTTTTAAGTACAGTGACCAACTGTGACAATGAAGAAGGTTGAGTCGGCCTAGAATGCATCTGTCCTCTAATTTGTCCCAGAGGTTCTTAATGGGGTTATGATCTGGACTCAGCTGGCCAGTCTATATAGGATACCATATTTTCTGTATACCAGTCCAGCGTCACCCTGGAAACATGACTTTGTTCAGCCCACGATGATCTCCTTTTCAAACTCTGTTAGCTCCTTCCGGCAAACCATTTCATTAGCAAATGATCTAATCAGTATCCCTTGAATACATCTATGAGGTTGTCGGCAAGCTGTTTAGAGACAGTATCCTGTGAGAAGAAATGAGGGAGAAGGGAGAAAGGGAGGGGGAAGGTATATACATCAAATATATATAAAATAATAGAGCAGAGAGCAGAGCAATAATGCATTATACTACTTCTGTATGCAATTTAAAGAAATAAACACAGCTTATTATCAGAACCCAGTGAACTGGAAAGGGGAGCTACAGTAGTCCACTGCATGCTGAGAAACATCAAAAAATCTGTAAAGAAAAGTGTCCCAAACTAACAGCGACACAATATTCACAAAAGAGTCCCAGAGCAAGTGAGCAGCATATCATCTTGAGCAAGAACAGCAGCCCATTAAGGATAAACCAACCAGGCAGCTCAATAAAGTAGAACTAATATACTGTGCAGTTTCAGTTTGAAAATGGAATTTGGGCATAAGGATACAGATGGAGCACCATATCTCTTATATAACATAACTTGTCAGCTGGAGTAGGATCACTTATATCTGGGTGTATAGCAGAAGAAAGTTCATGCAAATAGGTAGTAGCGTCAGTGGTGTTGAGAAAATCTTTGTATGAGGTGCCAACATTTATACGCAGTGTAGCAGGATACAGGAGACTAAACTGGTGACCCTCTGCTATGAGTTAGGAGCAAAGAGGAGAGAATGGTTTATGATCCCTAGTTCGCTCTGTGGAGTAATCCTGAAAATCATAAAACTTATGGCCTTCCCATATAAGTGACTACACACAACATGATGCTGACCAAAATGGTACTTTGTGAAGGTAGTTCATGCATCTAAACAAAGTGACATGGGGCTGTGGCTTATTCAGAGTAGGTACGGGACCAATCTGATGTACCCTTTAATCATTCAGTCTCAACAACCTTCCTCAGTACTCAGTAAGGAAGGCTATTTTTGAGGACAAAGTGTGCCAGGGTGGACCCCTTAATTGATTCTGGCAGTCCCACAAGGCTGATGTTATTTCTGCAAGATCTGTTCTCCAAGTCATCCATTTTGTTCCATAACTGATAGTTATCATTAGTGAGCTGTTTAACCTTGTGTATAAACTTGGTAATCTCACGTTCAGCATGTTCTACCTACTACTCTGTGTCAGTAACTCTCTGCATTAGATTTTGCAGCTGAGCAGTTATATCAGCAACTGCCTGTGTGCAAAGAGGGGACATGGTGGACTTTTTAGCGTCCACTACTTCTCCATATGTAACTGGAGTGTCCAATGTACAGCATACCTAAGGGGGTAAAGCAGAAACTTCTGAAGCTGCCCTCTTGGATGAGGTGGTCACCTTGTCCATGACGGCGTCCAGCACTATGTTGTCTGAGGCCCGGCTCGTTTCCTTAAAAGGTGTCTGAGCGAGCGGCTGCAGGGGAGAGGAGAGGTAGTGCTCCATTAGATAGGGGCAGCGGGGGTTAGCAGCACTGCGGGAGGTGTCCAGTGCCACAATAGAGACTGTATACAGCCATTACAGCGTGTGTTTCAGGGAGTGTCTCTACTCCATTAATCGGAACCAAAATCACATTCACTATTTTTCTTTAAACAAATAAATAAACTTTATTAAAATAAAATAATTGAGGAGTCCACACTGCAGTTTGCAGTTCACACTGCAAATAAGGTTAATTCAAAAATTTAGAAGAATACGAAGTATGTACCTTGGGGAATAAACTAATTGGATATAGGCAGAGATCTGTGTACACTTAGCATTGGTTAGATAAGGATCTTCTTTGTCTGAGCGGCTGGATCTTGAAAGAGCCTAAGGGTTTTGCCGAAGAATAGCCTATGCTTAATTTCATTTGTCTGCATTATCATGGGTGAGGGGAGGAATAAGTTTCAGGGACAGACAGTGTAAGCAGTACATGGCTAAATTCCTAATAAATGGATCTAAACACAATGCATCCAGTTTATATTTATATTTAAGGCAGATTTGCAGTATTATAAAAAAACAAAAACATTTTAATCAGCCTATGTTCATATGAATTAATTGTTAACATCAATAAATACACAGTTATGCAAAATTAATAGAAGCAAGAGATTATGCATATAATGAAAATAATATTTATAATAACACACAGAAAAAGTTGTATTTTATTGTACTTCATTTAGTTTTAATATTTGACTTTAACAACCTCCACATCTGTTGTTTATTAATTTTAAATTGAAATAGCAATCATCCTCCAGGCAGCAATCTTTATGGAAATGATAACTACGTAATGCAAATAAACAGGTGCTGATTAATTTAATTAATTTATTTAGTATAGCTGTAATGCTAATGTTTTCAGTGCTATGAGATGGAGAGGCCAATCCACATTGATAAAGTCAAAAATGGTTACATAGTAGTACTAATAGTCACCAGTCCCCTCAAATGTGCAACTCCTAAAACACATACCTGCATGTGTGTCCATGTCTAGTTGAACAGCAATTACTGTACATCAATAATCTCTTGCAATCAATACATTTATAACTATGTAGTGTTGGCATTTATGACTTTCTGTTTACATCAATGTCCTCAGTAATAGTGTCCACCATTGGAGAATTCTGGGAAGAAATTATGACACAATAACCCTTGTCAAAATCCAGTGTGGGCTGCAGTCTACAACATCACCAGTTGTACAAGTGGGGTAAATTGGTTCAGAATAATATAGAATGATGAGTGTGCCCTCTAATGTGATATTAATCCAGAGACACTAGTGCTCTGTTAAATATGTAAATGAGTAATTGGTGGTCCTGTCCCAAATATAATATAAACAAAGGCTTCTGTGCAATCTGTTTGGATCTCCTGGGTCTCTATTGGTTTCACCCTCAATGAGAAGACATAATCAAAAGGGTATGGTACAACTTGTTGAGAGACATCAGGTCAACAGTCATCAGGTTGATATGAAAATGTCAACAGGGTCAAAAATTAACATGCAGCTATTTCAGCATGCTCAGCAGGTTGACATTGACCACGTTGACATTCATGGCTACCAGGATGATATGATGACATGATGTACTGTGTTCCCTGTGGTTTTATGGTTTCTTACCCTACCTCAGTGGCAGCAGCAGCTCCAGCATCTTTTTCCAGACCACAGTGGCCATATGACAACTTCCAGTGCAGACCTCCGATGCTGTTGTGTTCCGGTGAGTATTTCTCCCCTATCCTTAACTGTAATCCCTAAACTTAGACCTTACCCTAGTTCTAAGCCTAACCTCCCTCCACATCCTAACCCTGATCCTCCTGTCAGTGTCAAACCCTAACTGTCGGCATCCTGATACTGTTGACATTTCACATGGTGACATTTCAGCTGTTGACATTGTAAACCTGTTGAGAGTTTAAGAATGTTAACCTGCTGCCTGTCCACATTTTGAAACATGTCTGCATTCTGATGTTGACACCTTGGTATTGGCCAAATGAACGTCGATATGGTTACTGTCAACCATTCAAACAGATCCAAGTCAAAAGAACAAACAAAATGTAGTCATTTTAAATAACATATACTGTAAAGCTTGAATAAATTACTAAAAGAGTAACCATTCAAGAAAACACAAGAACTTCAACTGATTTCATGTATCCATGAAATTCAATCCATAAGACTGTGATTAGGTTTAAAGTGAATTTTAAAAAAAGTACCCAAGTTACCCCAGTGTGTTTTGCTCTATGTACTTTACTGCACAGGACTCCATGAACAACTGTACCTTCTGTACTCACAGAGTAGTCAAAACCACATGCTTAAAATTGTTCTACCCAAGGGCAATATTCTGGTGGCAAACATAAAGTTACATTTTAAATTCTTATAATGAGGCCAACTCAAGTCCAATAAAATTAGTGACCCCAATTTCTTCCCTTTGGAAGCTTGTATTTCATTGATAAAGTGTTGAAGCCTATACACAAATTCTGAACTGTTCTTGGTCCTTCTGTCTTATCAGCAGCAAATATAAATATTTCATTATGTCCTGAAAAGTCATATACCCCTGACTGCGAACTTGCCATTACATGACAAAAAAACAACAAAACTGAAAAATGCAACCAAACTAAATGATAATGTAATGGTGGTTATCCAGTCGCATGATCAACAGTAACAATGTTGATGTTTGTAATGTCAACACCACAATTTCGACATCAGAAAATGTCATGGTTCAAACTGGTGAGAGGCACCATGTCAACATCCTGAAAATATAGGCAGGTTCACAATGTTAACATCTAAAATGTTGCCTTATGAAATGTCGACCTTCCAAGGATGCTGATGTTTAGGGTTAGGTGCTGTTGGGAGGGTGTTATGAGTGCTTACCATGAACTAAAGTTTACAGAACTCACTTGCCAAGTGCTTTGCCAATAAAAGCACCCTTTAATGGAGCTACAATTGGTCACTGCTACTTGGCGGTCGCCAGGGATTCAATTCTACATAGTGAAAGCTGTAGATCACAGACACATATAATTAAAGGGAATAGGACACCTCAGAGACTATTGACACTATACAGAAATGAGCATGCCAGATCTACAGTATAGCAAAAACAGTCTTCAATGCTTGCCAGTTTTCCAAATAGCACAATAGGAAATTAATGAGAAGTGACATATTTTTTGCATGTATAGGCCAATGCCTTGTATATACTGTAGATATTGCACTGCAAAATATATAGCACAAGTATTTACAGTAGAGATATGAATTGATCAGTTTTCTGCATGCATAAAGAAATGCCTTTTAGATAAATACTGCACAAATATTTCCAACAGCATAAGTTATTTTCACAGAAGCAAGCTGTTAAGATCTTAAGAATACTTCAGATATATGCATATGATACTCTATAATGCAATGCCACACAGTTCTTGTTAATAAGCATAAATCATATTACTGTAGCAAAAAACTTTCACAGATCTTTCACAGAGTCCAGGTTAGCTTTAACATAGAGAATTATCATCAGGTAACAGACTTTCTAAATGATACATGCAGATGTACTTTGTTGATCAGCTCAGATGATAGATCCAGGTATGCATCAGGACAAGAGAGGATCAGCCTGATTAAAAACCCACAACAGAGTATACAGGAAGACTTCCTACAAGAGTTGAAACATCCAATCAGCACCAAAGAACCAAGCAGGATTCTAACTCACTGCAGCAATCAGGAGTCAGAATGTAGCTCAGCACAATGAAGCTCACAGTAGTCTGCACAATAGACTGGTTACCAGGAGACTGATAGGGGCTCACAGTACTAACCTGACCATGATCTTCTAAGCCGTGCCTATTACAGATTCTAACAAAGAGGATAGGGTTAGGCTGTGGGGGTAGGCTAGGGGTATGCTGTGGGAGTAGATTTTAGGGATAGGTACTATGAGGACGATAAGGGTTATGGATTAGGGTTGGGGAAATGGCGAGAAATAACAGAACTTTGCACTCTCACAGCACTATCAGGACCCAAAAGAAGATGCTGGAGCTGCTGCTCCCGCCAGGCCACTAGACCATCAGAGACAGTTTGTCAATAGTTAATCATGTCAACATATTATCTGGGAAGACATCATGAATGTCGACGTTGTCACTGTCAACATGTTGAGCATGACAATAGTTCGACCCTGTCAACAATTTCATATCAACATAACAGTTTACTAGTTATATCACACCCTGATTATTGACAACTGCAACACAGGTTTAATATTTGAATTAAGGAATTCAAACTGGTCTTGTCAGATACAATACCATAATCAACATAATACTTCCTCATAATATTAAGATAATAAAAGAACACAAAAAAAGGCTTTTCCCTCAATCACACCCTACAGAACAAGGAAATCCTGAAATCATTGCATATATAATGTAGATTGCACTCTATTTCACGGGACATCTCTATCTTATCTTTCCTCAGCTGCATCATCCACTAAGCAATGTTCCAACTGCCGGCCATTGCCACCAAGATTTTTTTTTTTTATACAATTCCAATTGATGCACATCACGGAGGCACTGGCTGTTGCACACATGTAGAGTCTGCTGATGATACAGTATCCCTGATACTGGGTTGGGAATTGTGATCACACCACTAGTGCATTAATGCATGTATCATGCTGACAGAGTCACCTCTTGCCCACACCTCCTTCTTTTCCCCAAGTTCCAAGACCTTTCTTCTCTTCACGTCTACTCATAAAAAGGGAAATGCAGGTGCTCACTCTAAGCACTAAGAATACTGATAACCAAAACAATTGTCATAAACTGTACAATTTAACATGGAGTAAATAAAGTTCTTAGCATTTGTTTTGCTAAAAATGCATGCCCACCTGCCACATCCACATCCACTAACACATTATATAAATTAATCCAGGACTAACTTATAATAGTGCCCATTCTAATATGCAGACAGCAAGGATCTTCACTAATTAAAATCCACCTACAGGCAGATGGGAGGTGTGATACAGTAGTTCAAACAGAATTAGTATCACCTTCATGTGTACATATATACACATTTAAAGGAGAAAGGTGTATGGGGGAGGGGTGCTGCCAAATATTGTAAACATTATAAGGGGTGCTACAATGCTGAGTGTTCTTATGCCATGCAAGAAAAAAAGGAAACAGTATATACACACTGTAAGAACTAAGAATACTGATAATAACATAGCAAGTCCTTATAAAGCAGTTCTCAATCAAACAATGCATTGTACTGTAGTTCCATTTTTTCATTATTATTGTTGAACATTTCTTACATTTATTTTATTCTTTACTTTTACTGTTTTATTTTTATGCCACAAGCTTTTATAGTAATTTTTCTAAAACTGTGTAGTGAATAAATGCCTTTTTAAAGATTTGTATTATTGTTTGTAATAGGACTATTCCTAGACAATAAAATACTATTTTAGAAGGAAATGAAGCAATAAATAAATGCTCTGTCTTTCTAGCCTATAAAAAATAATTGAACAGTACTTCATTTTCTGTCACAACTTCACAGAT
Source organism: Pseudophryne corroboree (assembly GCF_028390025.1). NCBI lineage: Eukaryota > Metazoa > Chordata > Amphibia > Anura > Myobatrachidae > Pseudophryne > Pseudophryne corroboree. Next base: position 403,181,222 of record NC_086452.1, read on the forward strand.
GATATCCTTGATGCTGACCCATACTTTAGGAGTGGCAGATATCCAGAACAGAGGCGTGGAGTCGAACGTGCTGGTGGTTTTCACCAGGGACCCCTGAAGGGGATTTGGGCTTCGCTGCACCGGACATGCAGGCCCTCTGCCTAGTTTCCTAAGTACGTGGGCTGGTGTACAATGGTGCAAGAACTGTGGCATATAGTATGATGGTCATTAGATTGGGACAGGGCCGGAAAGGGAATTCATGGGTACCGGGAACAGGCAGGAGAACTAGTGATCAGGACACGTAATCTGCTTTAGTAAATGCAATGGGGAGCACAAATGCTTGTAAGCTGGCATATAGTATGTTAGCCTATACTCTGGCACAGGGAAATATCCAGGAACTTCCTTTTATAAGGTGGAGGTTTAAAATTGGCACCACACATGACGTCACATTTAAGCATGCCTTTCGCATAGCACCTTGATAAATAAAATGCCTGCGTGGCATTGAAAGTTTTTTTTACACTATGCCTCACCTTTGAATTTGAATAATATGTATCACCATTGTGCAAATCCATGGAGTGCCACCTAGTTACTGCTGCTTCATTGGGTAGATATGCTGCTATACCCCTAGGGAAGCCCTATCAGTATTGAAATTTTATATAATATATGAATGTTGTAAATTAAAAATGATGCTAAGATAGAGATAGCAAATAGACTTCCAAACACTTTCTATGGAAATATGAACAACACGTGAAATGTTTTATGTAGTGGGTATCCTGTTAACTTCTTCAAAATTTACCATTATACAGTATGTTTTATTTTCATGCATTGCTAATCTTGCACATGGTAACCTATGTAGTGCGCCCAGCATGGCTATCTCACCTCTAGTCTTGTGTAGATTGTACAATCCAAAGTTCTGATGAGTTTACAAAGATCTCGTCTAGTATTTTTATCTGTCCATTAAGTCCATCTTTTCCAGCATTGCCTATTCTTCGTGGTGTAATCCTATGTAGTGAACCTAAAATGGCTTCCTCACCTGGATCCTTCATATATAGGATGAATAATCCTTGTAATTAATAACTCAAAATGGCTGCTTCTACTTTCTCTTTTATTTATGGTCTCTGAATCTAAACCTCTGTTTTGTGTTAATGGTAAATGTACAATGCCTTGAGTTATTATTGTTAAGCAGCAGAGCCACTGCGGTTGCGGGGGTACCGCGGGTGGGGGAGGGGCGGGTGTATGGGGTGCTGCAGGTGGAGTCCGGAGCCACGACGGGTGGTGGAGGGGTGTGTGTGGGGGTGCCGCAGATGGGGCCCGGAGGTACTGCGAGTGGGGGAGGGGCGGGTAATGCTTCTCCTGCTTCTCCTCCTGGAAGCAGCTAAGCTCGCACAGTAGCCAAGCAGCCAGTCTCTATTATTAGTGCTGCTGTCCCAACGCGCCGCATTACATGGAAGAAGATGTACTCAATAAACTACAGCTCCCAGCAGGCCTTAGCACCGGAATTCTTTGGCATTAAGGGCTGCTGGGAAGTGGTTTATTTAGTGCGTCTACTTCCTTGTAGTGCTGCGCGTTGGTACACCGGCGCTTACAATAGGGACTGGCTGGCAGAACTGATTGACTGGCTGAATCAATGTAAAAGGTGAGAGTGCTGTGCAGTGTCAGTGACACTGCACACCCACTGCACTGCACAGCACTGTCACCTTTTACATTGATTCAGTGTCCAGACATTACCCTCCGTGATATCACCTACTCTATCCGTTACATTAGCCATCTCGGGGCTTCCAGGCCGGCAGGCCAGGTGCTGTGTTGCGGAGTCAGGACCTCAGGGGATCTGAGCGCGGCTGTGGCGAGGAGGCACTTCCAGTGCAGAGGAGGCTCCGGGGCTCAGAGAGTATGCGGCGCATGGAGGGCTATGAAATCCTTCCGTTGCGCCGCTTTCATACACATCTATGCCGGTGGGTGCAGCAGCATTTGTTCCATCTGCGCCACGGCTAGGTAGTGAGGATTGTTGATGACAGAGGGGGCAGGTGGACTGGCAGCAGGACATAGGGGGTCATTCCGACCCGTTTGCACGCTGCTGTTTTTCATAGCGGTGCGAACGGGTCGGTGTCGAGCATGCGCGGTGGCCGCAATGCGCAGGCCACGCCCGTCACTGGGCAATGACAAGGACAAAGATTGACAGGAGGATGGAGTTCCGGGGCATCAACTGACCATTTTCTGGGAGTGGGGCGGCGAACGCAGGCGTGTCCAGGCGTTTGCAGGGCAGGTGTCTGGCATCAATTCCGGGACCTGACAGGCTGAATGCATTGCAGCGGGTAAGTAACTCCAGAGCTATTCAGAAACTGCACAAAATGTTTTTGCAGAGCTCGGCTGCACAAGGGTTAGCAGCCTTGCTTTGCAAAAAAAAACCTCCCCCATAGGCGGCGTCTAGTTGATCGCACGGGCAGCAAAAGTTGCTACATGCGATCAACTCGGAATGACCCCCATAGGACACTGCAGTAAAAGGATTTTTTGTTTTCCCTATCTACAGGGCAGAGACTTGCTGCAGATGCAGTGGCATACCCTCCATCTGGACCTTTTTGGCAGGTACAGTACCTTTTTTTATGGTCAGTACCGATTTTTGACTCTCCAAACTTTCATTGAAAGTATAGGAAAAGGAGCGTGACCACGCCACTGTAACCGTGGCCACACCCCCTTTTCGCATTTGTAGCTATTTTTATGTGTAAATTGTTGGAGGGGATGTTGCTGCAGATGCAGTGGGCCTATTTCGGGGTGTGGACCTGAAGCTACAGCATTGTTAAACCTGTTTTGTGAACACACAGCAGCCAAAGGGCTGAACCTCCCATTGGATGTGACCTGTGTGGGCGGGCGTTTCACGCCCAATCAGCTGTGGGCTGGGTGTGATAGACCTGCTGCTAACCCAATGAGAGCTCCGAGCCATGCCCAGCGTTATCCTCACAATCACAGAGTAACAGATCTGGGCAATTACATAGGAGATACGCAGTCCAAAGAACAAAACAGAGAAATAGCAAGGTGCACTACAAAGTGGTTTTCAATAAATCTTCATTTTTCCCGTATCATACAAAGTCTATTAGAGGTTACATATACTGTACATTTGCAGATATTATATAGCAACACTAATTATATTTACACACAACCTATGACTATTCTATAGTGAAGATAATGTATTACAGTATGTCATAGATTATTGGTGTGCATCCTATATTTTACAGTGAGATTGAAATTAGTGACAAATACTAATAATACATACAGTATAGGTTACAGACTTTGTAATTTCTATCTATCGTTCTACTACACATAAGACACAACTGTATATGTGTATGTTAGGTGAGTGACTTACTCAATAATACAGTATATTCAAGAGGAAAGCCTCTACATATTGTGATACCTTTTAGTCCTTGGTCTTTAAAAAAAACTGTTTCTTGTTTCTTCTGCACACTAAAATTTTAACCAATATTTCACCATTTAATGGGTTGGTTTTGTGTGGGTTTCTAATAGTTTAATAATTAATAATAAGAGTTATATTTTAATATATACTAACTTGACTAGTGTACATGTACTGTGTTTACCCTTTTTTGTTCTTTAAACCCTTGTTTTAGTCAGTTTCAATCATTAAAAAGCATAGATGCAGAAATTTTCGCTCCGGGAAAAAAATGGACATCTGGGAGCCCAGAAGATATGCCTTAGGAATCTTTATTTTCTTTTTGTTTGGAGTGCTATGTAATGTGATAATGTATAATTAATTTGCATCTCACCCATGATAACAAATACTGTCTGTGTACTGCACATCAGAGGGTGTGTAATTGTATGTGTCAAATCATGAGATTAATACACATTGCAGGTATAGGATTTCAGTGTTTAATAAAATAAGCATTCCTACTAATTTACACCTTTATAATCACAAAGATAAACAATTCAACAACACTGTTTATACCACAGCCCTCCCAGACAGCAAAGCTGTTACATAGTAGTTAACCTAAAAAGTTGTGACAAAATTATATATATATATCTATATATATATATCTATATATATATATAGTGTATGTATATGTATATATATAGATAGATATATAGATAGATATATATATATATATATATATATATATATATATATTAAGAATATTTATTTATTTATTTATTTATTTATTTATCTATCTGTTTCATTGCTTTTTCTTTTACTCAATGTAATTCCAGGTGTGCAAATGTGACTCTGCCTAAGGAAAATCAGATAAAAGAGTTAAAATGCCAGAGGGATGCCGATTTTTCGCAATGAGAGACTGCGATAAATTAAATGATATGAAATGATTATAAGCCTGGGGACTTAGGTGCTCAAAGACAATTACCAACTAAACATTCCATTAATGAAATAATGATTAATTATAATTACTAATTAAAATTTTGGATTATGATGTTGGTTTTAAGCATTACATTGCATAATGACATTAGCATTTTTAATCAAAATTCCTATAAGGAAAACCAAGAAGGAAGAAAAGTGGGGGCTGTTCAGCTCTGTAATTAGATGATATTGCTAAACCCTTGGGTGTAGATTTCCCCCCTTCTGTTGAACTTAACTAGGTAAGTTTAATACAGTGTAATTTAATTACTCATTAGTCTTATTCACTGGATGCGGGGAGTTAATTTAAATGTCACAAAGAAGTTTAGTAAAGTTTTCATAGAGTTGGAAAAGCAAAGTAAAAAACTGTGGAGCTCTGAAATTAAAGTCATATGCAGTTTCATCTATTGCAATTTTAATATTTATTTTCTTATGTTCCATACTTAGCAAAATATAACTGATGGAAGCAAGGGTTTTGCCTACAGCGCAGCAGTATTTGTGTCTTGTTGCGGGGGGCTGTTGGTATCCAAGGAGTTGTTCAGACTCCAAATGGCTAGTTATATTGTTCAGTTTTTTATACCTGCGCCCAACCCTATACTCAGTGTTATATGTGAGAAACAAGTGTCTATATGGTCTGTAAATACTTTTATTTTTGCAGTCACAATGCTCAGTATAACAAACAGTACAATATTGCATATACAGTATATTAGACACACGTAATTTGAGTGATCACACAGTATTATCTATGCTCATAGCAGTAGCATGCATGCAGTGTGAACAAACCGATGTGTGGAGAAATTAATGCAAACTTGATGTCGTATGATGAATACATTAATGAACAGTCTTGAGAGCAAAGAATGTCTCTATTCCGGATATATCAAGTGGCAGTCTTTTCCTAATAGGACTTCCGTGTCCCCCAGTATAAGTCCGAGCAATTGTGCCCAGAAGCAGTTCTCTCTCAATAAATGGTGTCTGATGGGGGTCGCGTTCTGGGAGGCTGGCGTCCCGGGCTTGCAGGTGCAACTTACCCTCACGATGTGGTGCCTCGGTCCTGTTGCTTACTCTGCAGTGAGCCTCTGTGTAGCCACTTGTGTAGCTTTAACCCTCTCTGTACCCAGTGGTGCTCCTCAGCATGTAGTGCTGGATGTCCTGGCTCTGCTGCTGGGCCGCCGAGCTTCCGGTGGGATCATAGATAATACTGTGTGATCACTCAAATTACGTGTGTACTAATATATATGCAGTAATGTACTGTCTGTTATCCTGAACATTGTGACTGCAAAAATGAAAGTATTTATAGACCATATAGACACTTGTTTCTCACATACCAAACTGAGTATAGGGTTGGGCGCAGGTATCAAAAATCAAGATATAACTGATGTCAGTGTAACGTGAATGGTCAGATACTGCATGCTTGGAAAGTTTCAAGTAGAATGAGAACTTTCAAGGTAGTTTTTATAATGAGTTTGGGGGTAGGCAGTGACATTTCTAATTTACACTCTTTCTGAGGCCATATGTATCATCCTGTTAGATGATCTTTATTACAGTATACAGAAAAGTCTAAGTCATTATTCATGTCACAATTATTTATCCCTCTTTTTAGTGACACTGCCGATATGCTCCTTAACTTTTTTCTTTCTCCTCCCAGCATTTTGTCCCCTTGCATGTCACTGAACAATGTCATTTCAAGGTTTGGCAGACAATGAAATCACACACAGCTATCACCATGTGCTTGTTATTATAATAAGACAAGTGCATTCAGTGACAGCCAGAAGGACAAGATATGGTGAAAGGGCAGGAGGGATGAAGAGTATTGCTAGTAGTCTGGACAGGGCCGGTTCTGCTTCTTCCAGCGCCCCGGGCGGGCAAATGGGGCGTGGCTTCGTACAGGGGGCGTGGTCATTTACGCCCCCTGTACAGTAGTGAAATGATGTGCGGTGCGCGATGACGTCATCGCGCACCGCACAGTAAAGGTCCTCTCCATGAAGGGAAACTAGACGCTACGCGTCTAGTTCCCTTCACAGCGGGGGGCAGCGGGGGACAGCGGCAGCGGCAGCGGGACAGAGCGACCAACGGGGGGCACAGCAGCAGCGGATCTTGCCATGGTGCGGCGCCCTCCGGATGGCGCTGGCGCCCTCCGGAAGGCGGCGCCCTGGGCAAAAGTCTTGCTTGCCCGTGGCAAGATCCGCTACTGAGTCTGGATAAACACCAGCATGCAACATCTTGGTACTATTGTTACTAACTAAAGGACAATGGGGTAGATGTATTAACCTGGAGAAGGCATAAGGAAGTGATAAACCAGTGATAAATGCAAGGTGATAAACACACCAGCCAATCAGCTCCCATATGTAAATTAACAGTTAGGAGCTGATTGGCTAGTACATTATCACCTTGCACTTAACACTGCTTTATCACTGGTTTATCACTTCCTTAGGCCTTCTACAGGTTAATACATCTACCCCTATAAAGCTAATCCTAACTTTCTGTCAAAGCTACTTTCAAATAGGTCCGCCCAGTTTGGGAAGTATTACTAATTCTATATGTGGAATTATTTATTTACAAAAGAGACAGCTTGAGGCAGATGAATGATGTTCTGCAAATTATATGGTCTTGGCATAACACTAGACAAGGTCATGAATTGCATTTGGTGAGTAGGGTAAACTATTAGGAGTAATTGTTTATTTAGCTTTGGTATGATCATTAAAAAATACAGTTTGATATCTGCACAATAAACTAATTAAATATTAGGTGCATCTTTGACATTTTTGGATTGCCTAAAAAACAAATGAAAATGTGAAAAAAATGTAGAAAATTGTTTGAATTGACCAACAATTTAGCATCTGAATGATGGCAAAAATAGTAAACATTGACAATGAAATTGTAAGGCAAGTTTTGCATCAAGATCTTAACATGACAAATGTTTGTGCTAAAATGATTCCAAGACTTCTCTCTGCCAAGCAGAAAGAAAATTGAAAGCAAATGTGTACAGACATTTTGGGACAAATTCAAACGGATTTGCATTTTTTAGATAAAGTTAATACCTGTGATGAAACATGGACCTTCCAGTACAATACCGAGCCAAAATGGAAGACAATGCACTGGAAAACACCATCATCACCGAGAATGAAGGAAGCACGCCAAAGTAAATCCACATTCAAAGCCATGTTATTGTTTTTTTTATATGAAGGGTGTTATTTTGGTAGACTGGGTACCAAAAGGAGCAACAGTGAATCAACATTACTACGGCTCTCTCTGTGATGCTATTTTTGGCTGAGAAACAGATTGCAGTGCTAGAACACCACCATACTCACCAGACCTAGCACCATGTGACTTCATTCTATTCCCTAAAGTCAAATCTGTACTCAAGGGAACCCGTTTTGCATAAGTTACTGAGGTAAAGAAAGTGATGGAGCTGTTGAGATGACTAAACACAATGAGCTACAGCACAGCTTTGACCGACAGAACATAAGAATGCAGTGGTGTGTGGGTGCAGTAGGGGAGTATACAGAAGGCGAATACAGTTAAAATGTACTTAATATAATTTAATGTAAGGCGGACACAGTTAAAATGTACTTAATATAATTTAATGTAAATTATATCATCAGTGTCATAGCCACACCTAATATATATATATATATATATAGTCCATGCAAACAGCCCGGCACTCCGTGGTCCCCATGGGGGTATCGCTCTGGTGCCCTCCGCGGGGTATGGCGGCCCCAGTATACAGAGTGATGGAGGTCGGCGGCACTCAGAGACTTTCACATCCAGTTTTTAGTCAAACATAAAGTGCATTTATTCGACCGAATAAATGCACTTTATGTTTGACTAAAAACTGGATGTGAAAGTCTCTGAGTGCCGCCGACCTCCATCACTCTATATATATATATATATATATATATATATATATACATATACACACACACACACACACACATATATATATATATATATATATATATATATGTGTGTGTTATTCAAAGATCACAGCTTCTTGTATATCAAATATGCCTGGTGCCCTCCAAAATAATATAATATTGGGATTATTTTACAGCATTTAAGCAGCATAGAAGTGCGACACAACAGGCATTAGCAGGCAAAATGATAGAGCAGCCGGTAGCCAGGCACTTCAAGCAGTGTGGTCATAATCTGGCACAATTACAATATAGAATGATAGATCAGGTGCCGGATATATGAGCTAACTACCGTGCAGCCGCATGGACTGAATGAGTATCTTTCTTAAGGTTGCTTCTTATAAATTATTCGGATGTAGATCTTTGTAATATGTTTTGGTTAACAACGTTTTAGTGAAAATGCATGTAACCAGTGTTAGTTACTATATGTTACTAATTGTTATATACATGTTACAATTCTATTAGTGTTTGACATTGGAAATGTATAGCAGTGCTCTGTTGTGTCTAGTTGCCTTGGTGATGGTAGCAATGGGGAGGAGCTGACACTGACCATTCGGGTCACAGTAGGTGATGACTGATGACGTCAGCGGGAGTCAGAAGCTGGCGGCATTCAGCATGTGCGGCACTGTGGTGAAGGTATTTAAGGTCAAACTTTTTTATAATTGTTATTCCTGATGACGATTTTCTGAAGTAAAATCGAACCGTTGAAGTATTTAGTTTCAGCTCTGAGTCCGTGAGTGCCGCCAGTTGTTGGATATATGCAGTATATATATATATATATATATATATATATAGGTCATGTGTGGCTGGCACTCACTTCCAACATAGACAACTACCGGGGTGCCATCCAAACTGTGCAATACGTGGATGTGGGTTCCCTGGGTCAGGCTATGCTTACCCCCCCTTACGTGAATACACACAGGAACCAGGCGGCACTCTCTGGGTTTTCAAAAAATAGTGTAATCCAAATTTACATTTTAAAGTGCAAGGTGCATATCAGGTACCAACGTTTCAACGCCGTGCAGGGCGTTTTATGTCAAGGTAGAAATGCTGCAAGTAACAAAACATGATTTGTACCTTGACGAAAACACCCTGCGCGGCGTTGAAACGTCACTTGACGGAGAAAACAACACCAAAAAAAATTAAAACATCATGTCAACCTTTTTTCTCACGCTGACCTTGTTCAAGTTGACCTATTTCTAGTGGTGACCTAGCCACTGTCGACCAATGGGTGTCGATCTAATGGGTGTCAACCTAATTGGTGTCGACCCTGAGTCCCATACCCCTTTAAAGACATCTTAAAGAGGTTCTAATGGGAAAAACCCTGCTAAAACCTCATTCTGTAGGCACTCCGATATATAATGGAAATATGCTACAAGCTTCCTGTGGTCCTAAACATTTAAATATGAGAATCCTGTCAATTTTTAAACAACAATATTACAGGTGTTGAAGACAAAGTCATTTTGAAGAACCCAAATAATATCCGTAAACTGCACAATTTCAGCAATAACTATCAGTTAGACTGTGGCACTAGTGTGCAATTTATAGCAATTTCAAACCCAATAAATGCTATATTTGTCATTGAAAGTAGATAGGTGGTGAAATGGTTCTGCTTTAAACACCTCAATTGTAGTATACAGTATGTCTGTATGTTCTCTTAAGCACAACTGTATATATATTTAAGGAGAAGACAGTTTTATTTTCCTTGAATGACCGGGAAATTGTAGTAGCTCAATATATAATATTAATTATTGTATTTAAGGGGGTTATTCACATGTGGTTTGCGGTGCAACATCATGCACAAAACACTGATTATCTGTACTGCGTACATGCACGGGACCCGACTGAATCATACTGACACTGATTGACAGTCTGATGCAGTGTTGCTGGTCACCGTTTGTGAAAATGGAGGCATGTCAATGCCACTTAGGAGAAGGGAAGAGGCTAGGACTCTCCTTGGTTGCACAGAGATTTCCTGACCTCTGCAATGGGTGGCTTGTGTGGCAACATGGATGCCACAAGCCAACTGATGGTGAGTGAGAAATCTGATGTTGCATACTAAGATGCAGGTCGGATCACTACTGCAGCAGGAGGCATCTGCTTGTAATAGACGCCTTCTGTGGTATCACCATACACCACTATCACTGAGGCTTCCAAGGAAGCAGCAGTGATAGCAACTACAACCACATCTGAATTACCCCATATATGTGTAACATATTTTACACTGCGGTGGAGGCTGCAAAACTGGAAGCTCTATGGCACATTACAAATTTTACACAGTTTAGCTTCTGTTTGGCCATCAAGCCTTTAGAAAATGGTTGATTCTATTTCGGAGTGGGAGAAGGGATCTTCTGACGTATCTAGGGGAGGAGACACGTCACCAGGGGGAGGAGCTACGGGCAAACAGGGTACCCGAAAAGTACTCTCGCGGGCTCGCTTCGCTCGCCACGCTTCGGGCTCGGTGGCTCGCTCCGCTCCACTTCGCTCGCCACCTGATTACTAAAGGTAATAGTTGGTGGCGTGGATAGTAGAGGAACTATCCCGCTGGCGTAGCTCCTCCCCCTTGTGTCGTAACTCCTCCCCCAGACGGAAAAGGTCCCTTAGCCCACTTGATTCTAGCATCTACCTTTAGAAAATACTCTGGGAGATTTTCTTTACTGATCATGCTTGTTTTAACTTCCAGCTCATTGTTGCATAAACATCAAATCAAGTACAGTATGTAAGATGTAATGATGTCATCTTAATACCATTTCATTTTTGTAATTCAAATATTTTCCATTGCTCTTGAAATTATTATACCTACAGTTTTCTCCCAGTGTACATGGCGGCTGTTTGATACCGCAATTTATCTGATTTTTCATTTGGTAAATTGCTGAGGCATAACACAAATAAATAGGAAAGCTTAGAAGTCCTGGCCGCTAAACACCACCTTTTTTTTCTGCAAAAGGAAGTAAAATGCATTGATCTGCTCTCTGAACTGCAGCAAACGAAAACACTTTAACTCTATCAGCAGAACACAGATTTCTTTTGCTGTGGTCACATGACTACTAACTGCCAGGATGGAGTCGGAGATGATTCGTCAAATTCATTGTTCAACGTTGCTATTTCTGCAACAACTTTAAATCACTTTTAGAGAATATAGAAAAGTTGGTTGCGGAGGTCTTGACCTCTCATAGACGTTGATTCATCAGAAACGCATTGGAATTGTAACTGGGGAAAGAAACTTGATTACATAGCATTTATAGAAATGTGTTTATTGCTTGAAAAATAGAACCTTTGTTTTCAGGGAAGTCATGGTTAATGGTCCTGGAAATTGTTAACATAGAAAGCTTAATATAAATTCATTTCAAGTCTCTAAACTCGTGGAGTAAATGCCAATGTAGATATTTCATCATACTGTATTTTTTGGATCATACGGATTTAAAAAAAGAAATGACAATTACAGTGGCATAACAAAGGGAAGATATAATAGCCTGCAATTTTTCCTGAGCTCCTGATTGGCTGTGTCTTATAAGACATCACTTCTTGTTGTCTGAGCCAAAGTCTTTGGAACAAGACTTGGATTTTGTTTTTTCCATTTCCATTGGATTATGGTGGTCATTCCGAGTTGATCGCAGCCAGCAACTTTTTGCTGCTGCTGCGATCAACTAGTACACGCCTATGGGGGAGTGTATTTTAGCTTAGCAGGGCTGCGATCGCTTGTGCAGCCCTGCTAAGCTAAAAAAATTTCAAGCACAAGTAGACCAGCCCTATACCTACTTACCCTGTGCGACGATCTCAGCAATGCAGCAGCCGGCTTTGATGTCAGACATACGCCCTCCGTTCTTCTGGACACACCTGTGTTTTCAAATCCACTCCCCGAAAACAGCTGGAAACGCTGCGGTGACGCCCAGGTCCGCCTTCTTCCTGTCCATCTTCTTTGCGGTCCGCTCTGCGACCGCTTCCTTCTCAAGACATGACGTAACCCGGCGACCCCTGTCGCCAGGCAACATCGGGCACGCGCACTGCGGCCACCGCGCATGTACTTTCCGTACCCGTTCGCACCGCATCGATAAACCGCTGAGTGTGAACGGGTCGGAATGACCCCCTATGTCAGATGAAGTTAGGAGTGAAAGAGCTAAAAGTTTTCAGTTAGGGATGATTCGTTATGTAAGGTGCCAAATTTTATGTTTTGAGAAAAGGGGGCATTGTTTTTTTACTGTCATTATTATACTACCACTATTACAGTATTTTTATTAGAAGGTAATAATATTTTATTATTTCTTACAAAAGGCGGTAGTACATTATTGTTTTACTTTAAAGGGGCACTGCTTTATTATTCATTATTTTTATAAGGGAACAACAAAATATTGACTTCAAGTGCCTCTACGTACAGTATGCTCTGTGGATCCGTACCAAATATACAGTACTGTATGTATGGAGCAGCCTGGGCTGGCAGGCATTGTGAGCCAGCATGGCTGCTGGGTGGGCCCCATCTCTGCCCAGCCTGTTACTCAAGTCCCAGTGTTCCCACCCTGATGGTGGCCCTGAAACAAATTGTTTTAATAAGATAACAAACATTACATAAACAATTTTTAAAAGGTCAAAAAAGTTATATAATATTTCCAAAATGTCCAATTTACTATAAGTAACCAACCCCTTGGAATCCCAGGCCTAGAACTGCACAACAATCCATGTGTTTTATATAGACGTGGGCCACATGTCAATCGGACTTCATCAAAAGTACAGAGTAATGTTGTCCATAACTGAATTAAATAGTGATACAAATACAATTAGCAATCAGTTGTGTGACATAATTTGTTAGGTAAAATGACTAAAATTTGTTAAATTTGAACGTGCCCTATAAAGTAATTTAAAAGGCACTAAACACTGTTATACATGCACAATATATGACACATATCATATAACTTATTATTGGACTACCTAAACACGTACATATTTCTAAAACTGCTAAGGGATCATCAAAAAAAATGTTTATTCTTTAACTCAGACATCTGAAAGCGGACCTTTGGTTTCATGAGACTGCTCTACGTTACTTAAAAACTGGACTTCAGATAAAGTAAAAGGATTCTATCCAGCAGTGGTGGCTCCAGGGGTGGGGCTGCAGCGCAGTCCAAAATTCAAATCAGGGAGCCACATCAACTGCTACCAACTGCCATCCCAATCTGACTCACTGGCATTTGGCGTGGCTCTCCTATTTGAATTTTGGACTGCGCTGCAGTGCCACCTCTGGAACTGCCACTAATTCTATCTAATAGCCCACTAATACCCTGTGCACAGACTTGACTTGGTGTAATTCAGTAACATTATAGCCACACTCAGAATTCCTGTAAACTAATAGAACTCCAACAGACCACTAATTCAAGTTTCCGAGCACAAACTTTGCTCAGTGTAATGTAATATGTCTAGACCGGACATCAGGGCCGGCTCCAGGCACGTTCCACTGGAGAGGCCGAACAGGGCGCCAGCTATTTAAGGGCGGCAGCCCATTTCAAACATGGTGCCGGCCATCAGCCAATCAGGGCTCACGGCCCGGCAGCAGCGGCTCCTGATTGGCTGCCGGGCCGCGAGCTCTGATTGGCTCGAGGACGGCGCCATATTTCAGATGACCGGCGCCGGAGAGCAGCCGCAGCTCCGCAGACATCGCGGTGGGTCACGCATGGGTGAGTCTGATCCGGGGGTTGAGGGCGGTATGGATGTCCTTTGTCCCTGCTGCCGTAGCTCGATCCCCTGCTGCCTGCATGTAGCTGAGGTCCCGGGAGCAAAGCTCCCATACCTCAGCATTCTGAACACTGCGCACCGCCCGTTCATCTCCGCACTTGGATACAGTTATCTGGCACTGGGGGCATTTTTGTATCTGGCAGTACTGTGCGGGCAATTTTGTATCTGGCAGCACTGTGGGGGCATTAGTGTATCTGGCAGCACTGTGGGGGCATTAGTGTATCTGGCATTCACTGTGGGGGCATTTGTGTAACTGGCAGCACTTTGGGGGCATAGCTGCACTGTGGGGGCATATCTGCACTGTGGGGGCATGTATGTATCTGGCACTGTGGGGGCATATCTGCACTGTGGGGACATGTATGTATCTGGCACTGTGGGGGCATGTATGTATCTGGCACTGTGGGGGCATGTATGTATCTGGCACTGTGGGGGCATATCAGCACTGTGGGGGCATTTATGTATCTGGCACTGTGGGGGCATTTATGTATCTGGCTCTGTGGGGACATGTATGTATCTGCCACTGTGGGGACATGTATGTATCTGCACTGTGGGGGCATGTATGCATCTGGCACTGTGGGGGCATATCAGCACTGTGGGGGCATTTATGTATCTGGCACTGTGGGGGCATTTATGTATCTGGCACTGTGGGGGCATATCTGCACTGTGGGGACATGTATGTATCTGGCACTGTGGGGACATATCTGGCACTGTGTGGCCATTTAAGTATCTGGCACTGCTGGGGGGCATGTCATGTGTAGCTGGCACTGCTGGGGGTCATGTCATGTGTAGCTGGCACTGCATATCATGTCTATCTGGCACTGCACATTATGTGTATCTGTCACTATACTGGAGACATTATGTGTAAGGAACACTACTGTGGCTGTTATGTGTAAGGCTGCTAATTGTGTGCGTAGAGGGGGTGTGAAAATATATTTATTTATAGTTTGGTGATATGAAGTCACGAGGCCACGCCCACTTTTCCAGAGACCACACCCACTTTTCCAGGAGCGCGCGCGCCTTCGGCGCTCACAAGGAGAGGGGGGGGGGGGCGCTTTCACATTTTCTCGCTCAGGGTGCTAGTAGGCCCGGACATCTGCTAACCTAAAGCCATTCTATTCAATAAACTTGCAGCTGGTTTCTGTGGAAACAGCACAAGATAGAAACTAAATAACACCTCTAAAATGATAGTATATTATGGGGGTCATTCAGACCTGATTCTCGCTAGCTGGTTTTTGTAGTCCTGCGTTTGCATAGTAGCCGCCCACTGGGGAGTGTATTTTAGCGGTGCAAGTGTGCTATCGCATGTGCAGCCGAGCGGTACAAAAAAACTTTGTGCAGTTTCTGAGTTGCTCAGATCTTACTCAGCCGCTGCGATCACTTCAGCCTGTCCGGGGCCAGAATTGACGTCAGACACCTGCCCTACAAACGCTTGGACACGACTGTGTTTTTCAAACCACTCCCTGAAAACGGTCAGTTGACACCCACAAACGCCTTCTTCATGTCAATCTCCTTGCGATCGGCTGTGTGAATGGATTCTTCGTAAAACCCATCGCACAGCAACGATCCGCTTTGTACCCATGCGACGCGCCAGCGCATTGCGGTGCATACGCATGCGCAGTTCTGACCTGATCGCAGAGCTGCAAAAAACGCTAGTGAGCAATCAGGTCTTAATGAACCCTCTATCCGGTATTATGAAACTAATGTATACATTATTTGGACAATGCTGCATATACCAGCATATGCAAAGGCACCTTGGGCAAATGTACATGTGGACCCATAGACTTGAGAACATGCCTACAAACTCCATATAAGGCAGGTCTACAGCCATAGGGGGTAATTCAGATCACAGCAGCAAATTTGTTAGCAGTTGGGCAAACCATGGCCCTCATTCCGAGTTGTTCGCTCGCAAGTGAATTTTAGCAGATTTGCTCATGCTAAGCCGCCGCCTACTGGGAGTGAATCTTAGCATCTTAAAATTGCGAACGATGTATTCGCAATATTGCGATTACACACCTCGTAGCTGTTTCTGAGTAGCTCCAGACTTACTCGGCATCTGCGATCAGTTCAGTGCTTGTCGTTCCTGGTTTGACGTCACAAACACTCCCAGCGTTCGCCCAGACACTCCCCCGTTTCTCCAGCCACTCCTGCATTTTTTCCGGAAACGGTAGTGTTTTTTCCCACACGCCCATAAAATGGCCTGTTTCCGCCCAGTAACACCCATTTCCTGTCAATCACATTACGATCGCCAGACCGATGAAAAAGCCGTGAGTAAAATTCCTAACTGCATAGCAAATTTACTTGGCGCAGTCGCAGTGCGGACATTGCGCATGCGCATTAAGCGGAAAATCGCTGCGATGCGAAGATTTTTACCGAGCGAACAACTCGGAATGAGGGCCCATGTGCAGTGCAGGTGTGGCAGATATAACATGTGCAGAGAGAGTTAGATTTTGGTGGGTTATTTTATTTCTGTGCAGGGTAAATACTGGCTGCTTTATTTTTACATTGCAATTTAGATTTCAGTTTGAACACACCCCACCCAAATATAACTCTCTCTACACATGTTTTATCTGCCCACCCCTGCAGTGCACATGGTTTTGCCCATCTGCTAACAAATTTGCAACTCTGAATTAGACCCAAAGGGGGTCATTCCGAGTTAATCGCACGCTGCAACTTTTTGCAGCCCGTGCGATCAACTAGATGCCACCTATGGGGGAGTGATCACTTGTGCAGCCCTGCTATGCAAAAAAAGTTTTGTGTAGAACAAGACCAAGGTAAGAGTAACTTACCCTGTGCGATCAATCCAGCGTTACAGGTCCCAGAATTGACATCAGACATCCGCCCTTCAAACGCTTGGACACGTCTGTGTTCTCCGCACCACTCCCAGAAAACGGTCAGTTGATGCCCTCGATCGCCTTCTTCCTGTCAATCTTCTTGCGATCACGGCAGCGATCGCTTTCTTCATTCTTCTTGTCATTGCCCAGCGACGGCCGTCGCTGGGCAACAACGCGCCTGCGCATTGCGGCCACCGCACATGCGCAGTACCGACCCGTTCGCACCGCTGTGAAAAACAGCAGCATGCGAGTGGGTCGCAATGACCCCCATAGTCTTGCACACCCATTTGTCTTTGCCAATGCATAACATAGGCAGAAAGTTCACTTCAGTGACAGCATTCTCCTTTCCTAACTCTACTCTCTTATTCATAAAGGTGTCTTCTTTTAGAAATTGTATACAAAATATTAAGCATGTGTCAGCAGTGAGACGCGCCGGCTCCCGGCCGTTGCTAGGCAATGGGGCCGGTGCGCCATTTCCGCCTCTGGTTCCCCAGCTGGTTGCATGACAACCAGGGACGCCAGGCGGCCACCCTGCACAGCTGTCCCGGCGGTTGCTAAGCGGCCGGGACGCTGTGCGCAGCGCGCCCAGAAGCAGCTGGCGCAATCAAGACCCGGGGGCTGGGCTGCCTGATTGGTCTGTCAGGCTTCCGCCATCGCTGTCCTCGCCAAAATACGATGGGGTTGTGTTTGGCGTCTGGACAGCGTCGCTTCTGTTATAGTTTGTCTTGGCGGCCGCGCCGCACATACCTTTCTTGTAGTGTTCAGTAGTTTCCCCTATCTCTGTGTTTCCCCTTGTTCTCTCCCCGTCTCAGTTTACGCCTTGTCTCCAATTAAGACCGGGGGGCATCGGAGTTGGGCAGACCTAATCCGCCCTTCAAACGCGGCTGCCGTGTGCTCAAGAAAACATAGTCCCGCAGGCGTAGACCGACCACGTAGGGGAGACAACAAAGTCAGGGTTTCCATAGGGGTTGCTGCTGAACTCAGTTCCAACAGCAGCATCACGTTCCTGTACTTGGAGCTTATCCACCCTGTCTCTTGAGTACCAAGTACAGTGAACGTAACAGCATGATCACTTGTTTAATTAATTTTAGGAACTACACCTGCATGGAAGTATTTCCTTCATCTCAAGAGTTTATTTTATTTTGGTAATTACACCAAGAGATGGGTGAAACTATTGAATTGATTTTGAAATTGAACTGAAATTCAGAAATTAAGTCATGAATAGGAGTCACCCAAAATGTGCCGTATAATCTCCTCCTGGAAAATCAGGCCAATAACAGTTCATTGAATATAATGATGCCGTTCAGGAAAAGCCAATTGTCTATAGCTGTATAAAAGCAGCTTATAGCACTTCCGGCAATGGTACTTCACTATTGCTACTAGGGAAATGTCTATGATGCTATTATTTGTGAAGATGAGATGTAAGTTGTGACTTATCAGTGACTCCTGATTATTCTAGTTTCCACCTTAACCTTTGTTCTATTCAAACTTGATACATATAAAATCTACTTAGTTAGCCTGTTAGCAACTCAAATCTATTAAAGTCCAGTCAATTTGTATATTATTAATTGACTGGACTTTTTACATTTAATTTAGAACTTTAATAATACACAACCCCTTGTTTTTCACTTGTATAATCCAAGTAGGAGTTCAAATACCCAGTCAGTACATTGCTTGCTGTTTCCACTGCTGTATTAACAAGAGAGCCTATTAGCTATAGCTATCTATCTAAGTGCTCAGATACCCAGACAATATATTGGCATCTCAACTGGTGTACAGTATGTTTATAGAGCATTGGCTCCTGCTAAAAACCCTATTACTTACCATATTGCATGTTTCACAAACATTAGTATTATGGAATGGTTAGCCAATGTTTTCAGATGAGATGACAATGAAAATTGTAAATCTCTATCCCCTTTTTCACATTGTGATAAAGAACTTTATCAACATAGTCAGACCCTTCAGACTTTGAAGACATCATGAGTGGCATAGATGCATATGACTTTGCATTGTCTGTAGTTGCTCAAAGTTTTCTAGGCTCAGCTACAGAGCATGCACACTGTGAGACATCACATGGTCCATCTACTAAATGAGCCTGGGGGGAGGGTTTAGCTAGAAACTACAGGTCGTGCAGTGAGAATAGTGGGGATGGTGGTAGTAAACGAAATGGGGGAGAAGTTGGGGGGAGGGTAAGAGCAGCCGGCAAGGGTATTAACATGGGTTCTAAAAGAGGTTTTACCAAAGCACTAACTAATAATGATTACGGGCCATTGTTGCTACATAAGATGAATGATGTCCCTAACGCAAGGGGAAATACTTATCTTAGTTGTATGTATGTGAACGCTAGAAGCCTTACTGGTTAAAAGGGTGAACTAGAAATACTTGCAGCAAGCAAACAGTTTGATATTATAGGCATTACTGAAACTTGGTGGGACAAATCTCAAAATTAGACAGTCAATCTAGAGGGCTACACGCTGTTTAGGAGAGACAGACTAAATAAAAGGGGTGGAGGGGTGTGTCTTTACGTAATACCATTTTTAAAACCTGATATACAGGAAGATATGCAGGAGGGGACTGTAGACACTGTCAAGACATTATGGGTAGAAATTGCATGCGGGGAAAAAGGAATAAAAAAGTTAATATTGGGTGTATGCTACAGGCTGCCTGGTATTAATGTATCTGATGAGGAATTGTTGCTGAAGCAAACTGAAAGAGCAGCAGGAGTAAAAGACATAGTAGTGGTGGGAGATTTTAACTATCCAGAGATAAACTGGAAAAACGATTCAAGTGACACTGCTAGGGGTAATATGTTTGTAAACACACCTAATGATAACTACTTAGTTCAACTAATTGAGGAACCTACCAGGTACAATGCAATCTTAGACCTGGTATTAACAAACAATGGGGATTTGGTATCCGGTATTATAGTAGGGGAGCCCATAGGAAACAGCGACCACAATATGGTCACATTCAATATAAGTTTTCATACACAGTCCTATACTGGCTCAACTAGGACTCTAAACTTTAGCAAAGCCAACTTTGAAATGATGAGGGAAACTTTGAGGGATATTGAATGGGAATTTTTGTTCCTAGGAAAAAATTCTACGGAGAAATGGGATGTATTAAAATCACTGCTAGCTAAAAATACTCTCAAATTTATTCCTACGAGCAGCAAAAAAAGGAATAAAAATCATAAACCGATGTGGCTTAATAAAAAGATAAAGGAACTTATGGGCAAGAAAAGGCGAGCATTTAAAAATTACAAATCTGACGGGAATGCGGAATCATTCCAGCACTATAAGGACTATAACAAAATATGCAAAAAAGAAATAAGAGCAGCTAAAGTAGAAACTGAAAAACTAGTAGCAAAGGAAAGTAAAGCGAATCCCAAAAAATTATTTAAATACATTAATAGCAAGAGATTAAAGAAGGAGAGTATAGGCCCTTTAAAAGACAAGTTGGGAGTCTTAATCAAAAATGATAGTGACATAGCGGACACACTAAATGAGTTTTTTTCAACAGTATTTACTAGAGAGGACCCAATTCAGGGACTAACACACAATCTCAATAATGAGAATTTCCAACTGATAGGTACTTATTTAAGTGAGGAGGTAGTCTGTGACCGATTAAAACATTTAAAGATTAATAAGTCACCGGGTCCCGATGGAATTCCACCCAAGGGTTCTAATGGAGCTTCACTCTGAACTTGCAAAACTGCTATTTTTGATCTTTAAGGATTCAGTTATATCAGGTATGGTTCCCAAAGACTGGCGTATAGCGGAAGTAGTGCCTATATTCAAAAAGGGAAGTAAAGCTGAACTGGGTAATTATATCAGGTATGGTCAGTTAGTCTTACATCTATAGTGGGGAAAGTACTGGAAGGTATTCTAAGGGATAGTATTCAGAAGTTCCTCGAAGCCAATAAAGTCATTAAAAGGAATCAACGTGGATTTGTGAAGGAAAATCCTGTCAAACCAACTTACCTGGCTTTTATGAAACAGTAAGTGCAAACCTCGATCAGTGTAAAGAGGTGGATGTAATCTTTTTAGACTTTGCCAAAGCTTTCGACACAGTACCACACATGCGACTTATCTACAAGCTACAAGAAATAGGGCTAGGAAGCACAATATGCACTTGGGTCAAAAATTGGTTAGACAATAGGGAGCAGCGCGTTGTGGTCAATGGATCTTTTAAAAAAAATGGACTGAAGTGTTAAGTGGTGTGCCACAAGGCTCGGTACTAGGACCGCTATTGTTCAACATTTTCATTAATGACCTAACAGAAGGTCTAGAGAGCATGGTGTGAATTTTTGCAGATGATACCAAATTGTGTAAGGCTATAAATACAGAGGAGGATGCTGAGTCTCTTCAGAACAACTTAGTTAAATTAGAAGCATGGGCAGTCAAATGGAGAATGCGCTTCAATACAGACAAGTGTAAGGTAATGCACTGTGGTAGCAAGAACAAAATTAACACCTACTGTACATACTGAATGGGGTAAAATTAGGGGATACTGTACTGGAAAAGGACTTAGGTGTTCTCATAGATAGCAAACTAAGCAGCAGTACCCAAAGTAGGATTGCAGCAAAGAAAGCTAATAAGATATTAGCATGCATAAAACGGGGAATTGATGCAAGGAACAAGGGTGTTCTACTCCCATAATATAAATCACTAGTGAGGCTACACCTTGAATACTGTGTGCAATTCTGGGCACCATACTACAAAAAGGATATCCTGGAGCTAGAAAAGATTCAGAGGTGGGCGACAAAACTAATTAAGGGCATGGAGACGCTGGAATACGAGGAAAGGCTTGCAAGACTAGTCATGTTTACACTGGAAAAGAGGAGACTAAGAGGGGACATGATCAACATCTACAAATATATAAGGGGACAATACACAGAGCTTGCACGGGAACTGTTTTTGTTTAGATCAACACAGAGGACTCATGGACACTCGCTTAGGTTAGAGGAGAGGAGATTCCGCACAATACTCCGTAAAGGCTTTTTCGTGGTAAGGACAATACGTGTTTGGAATTCCATGCCTGAGAGAGTTGTAATGGCGGACTCAGTCAACACCTTTAAGAATGGGTTAGATAAATTCCTAATGGATAAGGATATCCAGGGCTATGGTGCATAGTCACGCACAATAGTTACTATAAAAAGAGGGATAAAACGCAATGGCTGACATCAGCATCAGTCAAACTTTTAGACCAATTAATCCTGCATAGGAGACCGCAAATGGGTTGAACTCAATGGACAATTGTCTTTTTTTCAACCTTAGATACTATGTTACTATGTTAGATACTATGTTACTATGACTTGTGTTCAACTCTTACTGTATGTCAGGTTACTGTATGTTGGTTCAACTCTTACTGTATGTCAGGTTACTGTATGTTGGTTCAACTCTTACTGTATGTCAGGTTACTGTATGTTGGTGCAACTCTTACTGTATGTCAGTTTACTATATGTTGGTTCAACTCTTACTGTATGTCAGGTTACTGTATGTTGGTTCAACTCTTACTGTATGTCAGGTTACTATATGTTGGTTCAACTCTTACTGTATGTCAGGTTACTGTATGTTAGTTCAACTCTTACTGTATGTCAGGTTACTATGTTGGTTCAACTCTTACTGTATGTCAGGTTACTATATGTTGGTTCAACTTTTACTGTATGTCTGGTCACTGTATGTTGGTTCAACTCTTACTGTATGTCAGGTTACTATGTTGGTTCAACTCTTACTGTATGTCAGGTTACTATATGTTGGTTCAACTCTTACTGTATGTCAGGTTACTGTGCGTTGGTTCAACTCTTACTGTATGTCAGGTTACTATATGTTGATTCAACTCTTACTGTATGTCAGGTTACTATATGTTGGTTCAACTCTTACTGTATGTCAGGTTACTGTATGTTGGTTCAGGTTACTATATGTTGGTTCAACTCTTACTGTATGTCAGGTTACTATATGTTGGTTCAACTCTTACTGTATGTCAGGTTACTATATGTTGGTTCAACTCTTACTGTATGTCAGGTTACTATATGTTGGTTCAACAATTACTGTATGTCAGGTTAATATATGTTGGTTCAGCTCTCACTGTATGTCAGGTTACTATATGTTGGTTCAACTCTTACTGTATGTCAGGTTACTGTATGTTGGTTCAACTCTTACTGTATGTCAGGTTACTGCATGTTGGTTCAACTCTTACTGTATGTCAGGTTACTATATGTTGGTTCAACTCTTACTATATGTTAGGTTACTATATGTTGGTTCAACTCTTATTGTATGTCAGGTTACTATATGTTTGTTCAACTCTTACTGTATGTCAGGATAATGTATGTTGGTTCAGGTTACTATATGTTGGTTCAACTCTTACTGTATGTCAGGTTACTATATGTTGGTTCAACTCTTACTGTATATCAGGTTACTGTATGTTGGTTCAACTCTTACTGTATGTCAGGTTACTGTATGTTGGTTCAACTCTTACTGTATGTCAGGTTACTGCATGTTGGTTCAACTCTTACTGTATGTCAGGTTACTATGTTGGTTCAACTCTTACTATATGTTAGGTTACTGTATGTTTGTTCAACTCTTATTGTATGTCAGGTTACTGTATGTTGGTTCAACTCTTACTGTATGTCATGTCATAATAGCAGTGAAAATAAAGTACTTTAAAATAAAAAAATAAAGTGATAGTCTCATCATTCACAGTAATTATATTTAGTATTAGAGAAAATTAGGCAATGTAATAGTTACATGCAAGAAGTATGATGAGGATAAAGACTTAGGCTTGGTACACACTAAAACGATGTGTGTCTCAGTGACAGGCAGATGGGTTGTACTGATACATTAAACTGCATGTATGTTGGTGCGATATATCGTTACACTTTCCTGTATACTATCGTATGTGGGGTAGCTGCATCTATTGTGCAGTACATCAGATGGTACGACCCTGAGGCCGACATCAACTATGTGATGTGTACGTGTTGGAATGATATATCAGATGATATGTCGCTTAGTGTGTACCCAGCATTAATGTCCTCCCTTGCTTAAAGATGGTCAAATGAGAATGAAGATTTACCAATTGATAAGCCTAAATGCGGCACAGAAAAAGGATCAAATGTGCATAGACTATAGCCGATCATGAAGTATGCAGTACAAGAAAATAAGCTATTGCAGGGCCAGTGGTATGGAAGTACTGTAGTGCTGATGCACTCTATTTTCATATGTTTAGCATTTAAAAAATGAATATGTAAAAATATGTCAGTTGTATAATTCAAAATAATATGTGCTAGCAAATTATGGGGATATTCAATTGGTGCCGATTTTTTTGGCTAGCCAAAAAAACTGCACTAATTTGACCCACCATATTCACTTGCGGGCATTTTCGCCTGTCTGAATATTTTTTCCCCCATACCATTTCACCTTGTTTTTGGGTCGAAACAGCATGGGCGAAAACGGACCCAAAAACTGGCAAAAACCCCCTGTGGATTCGACAAAACGTGGATTGGCAGTGAATTCGTCGATCCACATGTTTTTCGCCAGTGCCGGCATTTTTGACAAGTCGAAAAAACATAATTGAAATTGAATAGTGTGAATCAAAATTTCCCCTAAAAACTAGAGATGAGCGGGTTCGGTTTCTCTGAATCCGAACCCGCCCGAACTTCATGGTTTTTTTCACGGGTCCGAGCAGACTCGGATCCTCCCGCCTTGCTCGGTTAACCCGAGCGCGCCCGAACGTCATCATGACGCTGTCGGATTCTCGCGAGACTCGGATTCTATATAAGGAGCCGCGCGTCGCCGCCATTTTCACACGTGCATTGAGATTGATAGGGAGAGGACGTGGCTGGCGTCCTCTCCATTTAGATTATAAGAGAGAGAGATTTACTGGAGCTTAGGACTAGGAGGAGTACTGTAGAAGTGTAGAGAGTGCAGAGAGTTTACTAGTGAGTGACCACCAGACAGTGCAGTTTATTTAATATATCCGTTCTCTGCCTGAAAAAAGCGATACACACAGTGACTCAGTCACATACCATATCTGTGTGCACTGCTCAGGCTCAGCCCAGTGTGCTGCATCATCTATATATATTATATATCTGTCTGACTGCTCAGCTCACACAGCTTATAATTGTGGGGGAGACTGGGGAGCACTGCAGTGCCAGTTATAGGTTATAGCAGGAGCCAGGAGTACATAATATTATATAGTGAGTGACCACCAGACAGTGCAGTTTATTTAATATATCCGTTCTCTGCCTGAAAAAAGCGATACACACAGTGACTCAGTCACATACCATATCTGTGTGCACTGCTCAGGCTCAGCCCAGTGCGCTGCATCATCTATATATATTATATATCTGTCTGACTGCTCAGCTCACACAGCTTATAATTGTGGGGGAGACTGGGGAGCACTGCAGTGCCAGTTATAGGTTATAGCAGGAGCCAGGAGTACATAATATTATATTAAAATTAAACAGTGCACACTTTTGCTGCAGGAGTGCCACTGCCAGTGTGACTGACCAGTGACCTGACCACACTGACCACCAGTATAGTTAGTAGTATACTTATATTGTGATTGCCTGAAAAAGTTAAACACTCGTCGTGTGACTTCACTTGTGTGTTGTTTTTTTTTTTATTCTATAAAAATAAAACTCATTCTGCTGACAGACAGTGTCCAGCAGGTCCGTCATTATATAATATATAATATATACCTGTCCGGCTGCAGTAGTGATATATATATATTTTTTATATCATTTATCATCCAGTCGCAGCAGACACAGTACGGTAGTTCACGGCTGTGGCTACCTCTGTGTCTGCACTCGGCAGGCAGTCCGTCCATAATTGTATACCACCTAACCGTGGTTTTTTTTTCTTCTTTATACATACATACTACTACGACATCTCTTTATCAACCAGTCTATATTAGCAGCAGACACAGTACAGTACGGTAGTTCACGGCTGTGGCTACCTCTGTGTCTGCACTCGGCAGGCAGTCCGTCCATAATTGTATACCACCTAACCGTGGTTTTTTTTTCTTTCTTCTTTATACATACATAGTTACATAGACATCTCTTTATCAACCAGTCTATATTAGCAGCAGACACAGTACAGTACGGTAGTTCACAGCTGTGGCTACCTCTGTGTCTGCACTCGGCAGGCAGTCCGTCCATAATTGTATACCACCTAACCGTGGTTTTTTTTTCTTTCTTCTTTATACATACATAGTTACATAGACATCTCTTTATCAACCAGTCTATATTAGCAGCAGACACAGTACAGTACGGTAGTTCACGGCTGTGGCTACCTCTGTGTCTGCACTCGGCAGGCAGTCCGTCCATAATTGTATACCACCTAACCGTGGTTTTTTTTTCTTTCTTCTTTATACATACATAGTTACATAGACATCTCTTTATCAACCAGTCTATATTAGCAGCAGACACAGTACAGTACGGTAGTTCACGGCTGTGGCTACCTCTGTGTCTGCACTCGGCAGGCAGTCCGTCCATAATTGTATACCACCTAACCGTGGTTTTTTTTTCTTTCTTCTTTATACATACATACTACTACGACATCTCTTTATCAACCAGTCTATATTATTAGCAGCAGACACAGTACAGTACGGTAGTTCACGGCAGTGGCTACCTCTGTGTCTGCACTCGGCAGGCAGTCCGTCCATAATTGTATACCACCTAACCGTGGTTTTTTTTTCTTTCTTCTTTATACATACATAGTTACATAGACATCTCTTTATCAACCAGTCTATATTAGCAGCAGACACAGTACAGTACGGTAGTTCACGGCTGTGGCTACCTCTGTGTCTGCACTCGGCAGGCAGTCCATAATTGTATACTAGTATCCATCTCCATTGTTTACCTGAGGTGCCTTTTAGTTGTGCCTATTAAAATATGGAGAACAAAAATGTTGAGGTTCCAAAATTAGGGAAAGATCAAGATCCACTTCCACCTCGTGCTGAAGCTGCTGCCTCTAGTCATGGCCGAGACGATGAAATGCCAGCAACGTCGTCTGCCAAGGCCGATGCCCAATGTCATAATACAGAGCATGTCAAATCCAAAACACCAAATATCAGTAAAAAAAGGACTCCAAAACCTAAAATAAAATTGTCGGAGGAGAAGCGTAAACTTGCCAATATGCCATTTACCACACGGAGTGGCAAGGAACGGCTGAGGCCCTGGCCTATGTTCATGGCTAGTGGTTCAGCTTCACATGAGGATGGAAGCACTCAGCCTCTCGCTAGAAAACTGAAAAGACTCAAGCTGGCAAAAGCACCGCAAAGAACTGTGCGTTCTTCGAAATCCCAAATCCACAAGGAGAGTCCAATTGTGTCGGTTGCGATGCCTGACCTTCCCAACACTGGACATGAAGAGCATGCGCCTTCCACCATTTGCACGCCCCCTGCAAGTGCTGGAAGGAGCACCCGCAGTCCAGTTCCTGATAGTCAGATTGAAGATGAAGATGTTGAAGTACACCAGGATGAGGAGGATATGGGTGTTGCTGGCGCTGGGGAGGAAATTGACCAGGAGGATTCTGATGGTGAGGTGGTTTGTTTAAGTCAGGCACCCGGGGAGACACCTGTTGTCCGTGGGAGGAATATGGCCGTTGACATGCCTGGTGAAAATACCAAAAAAATCAGCTCTTCAGTGTGGAGGTATTTCAACAGAAAAGCGGACAACAGGTGTCAAGCCGTGTGTTGCCTTTGTCAAGCTGTAATAAGTAGGGGTAAGGACGTTAACCACCTCGGAACATCCTCCCTTATACGTCACCTGCAGCGCATTCATAATAAGTCAGTGACAAGTTCAAAAACTTTGGGCGACAGCGGAAGCAGTCCACTGACCAGTAAATCCCTTCCTCTTGTAACCAAGCTCACGCAAACCACCCCACCAACTCCCTCAGTGTCAATTTCCTCCTTCCCCAGGAATGCCAATAGTCCTGCAGGCCATGTCACTGGCAATTCTGACGAGTCCTCTCCTGCCTGGGATTCCTCCGATGCATCCTTGCGTGTAACGCCTACTGCTGCTGGCGCTGCTGTTGTTGCTGCTGGGAGTCGATGGTCATCCCAGAGGGGAAGTCGTAAGCCCACTTGTACTACTTCCAGTAAGCAATTGACTGTCCAACAGTCCTTTGCGAGGAAGATGAAATATCACAGCAGTCATCCTGCTGCAAAGCGTATAACTGAGGCCTTGACAACTATGTTGGTGTTAGACGTGCGTCCGGTATCCGCCGTTAGTTCACAGGGAACTAGACAATTTATTGAGGCAGTGTGCCCCCGTTACCAAATACCATCTAGGTTCCACTTCTCTAGGCAGGCGATACCGAGAATGTACACGGACGTCAGAAAAAGACTCACCAGTGTCCTAAAAAATGCAGTTGTACCCAATGTCCACTTAACCACGGACATGTGGACAAGTGGAGCAGGGCAGGGTCAGGACTATATGACTGTGACAGCCCACTGGGTAGATGTATGGACTCCCGCCGCAAGAACAGCAGCGGCGGCACCAGTAGCAGCATCTCGCAAACGCCAACTCTTTCCTAGGCAGGCTACGCTTTGTATCACCGCTTTCCAGAATACGCACACAGCTGAAAACCTCTTACGGCAACTGAGGAAGATCATCGCGGAATGGCTTACCCCAATTGGACTCTCCTGTGGATTTGTGGCATCGGACAACGCCAGCAATATTGTGTGTGCATTAAATATGGGCAAATTCCAGCACGTCCCATGTTTTGCACATACCTTGAATTTGGTGGTGCAGAATTTTTTAAAAAACGACAGGGGCGTGCAAGAGATGCTGTCGGTGGCCAGAAGAATTGCGGGACACTTTCGGCGTACAGGCACCACGTACAGAAGACTGGAGCACCACCAAAAACTACTGAACCTGCCCTGCCATCATCTGAAGCAAGAAGTGGTAACGAGGTGGAATTCAACCCTCTATATGCTTCAGAGGTTGGAGGAGCAGCAAAAGGCCATTCAAGCCTATACAATTGAGCACGATATAGTAGGTGGAATGCACCTGTCTCAAGCGCAGTGGAGAATGATTTCAACGTTGTGCAAGGTTCTGATGCCCTTTGAACTTGCCACACGTGAAGTCAGTTCAGACACTGCCAGCCTGAGTCAGGTCATTCCCCTCATCAGGCTTTTGCAGAAGAAGCTGGAGACATTGAAGGAGGAGCTAACACGGAGCGATTCCGCTAGGCATGTGGGACTTGTGGATGGAGCCCTTAATTCGCTTAACAAGGATTCACGGGTGGTCAATCTGTTGAAATCAGAGCACTACATTTTGGCCACCGTGCTCGATCCTAGATTTAAAGCCTACCTTGGATCTCTCTTTCCGGCAGACACAAGTCTGCTGGGGTTGAAAGACCTGCTGGTGACAAAATTGTCAAGTCAAGCGGAACGCGACCTGTCAACATCTCCTCCTTCACATTCTCCCGCAACTGGGGGTGCGAGGAAAAGGCTCAGAATTCCGAGCCCACCCGCTGGCGGTGATGCAGGGCAGTCTGGAGCGACTGCTGATGCTGACATCTGGTCCGGACTGAAGGACCTGACAACGATTACGGACATGTCGTCTACTGTCACTGCATATGATTCTCTCAACATTGATAGAATGGTGGAGGATTATATGAGTGACCGCATCCAAGTAGGCACGTCACACAGTCCGTACTTATACTGGCAGGAAAAAGAGGCAATTTGGAGGCCCTTGCACAAACTGGCTTTATTCTACCTAAGTTGCCCTCCCACAAGTGTGTACTCCGAAAGAGTGTTTAGTGCCGCCGCTCACCTTGTCAGCAATCGGCGTACGAGGTTACATCCAGAAAATGTGGAGAAGATGATGTTCATTAAAATGAATTATAATCAATTCCTCCGCGGAGACATTGACCAGCAGCAATTGCCTCCACAAAGTACACAGGGAGCTGAGATGGTGGATTCCAGTGGGGACGAATTGATAATCTGTGAGAAGGGGGATGTACACGGTGATATATCGGAGGGTGATGATGAGGTGGACATCTTGCCTCTGTAGAGCCAGTTTGTGCAAGGAGAGATTAATTGCTTCTTTTTTGGGGGGGGTCCAAACCAACCCGTCATATCAGTCACAGTCGTGTGGCAGACCCTGTCACTGAAATGATGGGTTGGTTAAAGTGTGCATGTCCTGTTTTGTTTATACAACATAAGGGTGGGTGGGAGGGCCCAAGGACAATTCCATCTTGCACCTCTTTTTTCTTTTCTTTTTCTTTGCATCATGTGCTGATTGGGGAGGGTTTTTTGGAAGGGACATCCTGCGTGACACTGCAGTGCCACTCCTAAATGGGCCCGGTGTTTGTGTCGGCCACTAGGGTCGCTAATCTTACTCACACAGTCAGCTACCTCATTGCGCCTCTTTTTTTCTTTGCGTCATGTGCTGTTTGGGGAGGGTTTTTTGGAAGGGACATCCTGCGTGACACTGCAGTGCCACTCCTAGATGGGCCCGGTGTTTGTGTCGGCCACTAGGGTCGCTAATCTTACTCACACAGCTACCTCATTGCGCCTCTTTTTTTCTTTGCGTCATGTGCTGTTTGGGGAGGGTTTTTTGGAAGGGCCATCCTGCGTGACACTGCAGTGCCACTCCTAGATGGGCCCGGTGTTTGTGTCGGCCACTAGGGTCGCTAATCTTACTCACACAGCTACCTCATTGCGCCTCTTTTTTTCTTTGCGTCATGTGCTGTTTGGGGAGGGTTTTTTGGAAGGGACATCCTGCGTGACACTGCAGTGCCACTCCTAGATGGGCCCGGTGTTTGTGTCGGCCACTAGGGTCGCTTATCTTACTCACACAGCGACCTCGGTGCAAATTTTAGGACTAAAAATAATATTGTGAGGTGTGAGGTATTCAGAATAGACTGAAAATGAGTGTAAATTATGGTTTTTGAGGTTAATAATACTTTGGGATCAAAATGACCCCCAAATTCTATGATTTAAGCTGTTTTTTAGTGTTTTTTGAAAAAAACACCCGAATCCAAAACACACCCGAATCCGACAAAAAAAATTCGGTGAGGTTTTGCCAAAACGCGTTCGAACCCAAAACACGGCCGCGGAACCGAACCCAAAACCAAAACACAAAACCCGAAAAATTTCAGGCGCTCATCTCTACTAAAAACATTGAAAAATTCTGTTTTTTGACTTGTTGACAAAAGATCAGCCAAAGCTGCCATAGAGAAGAGATGAAACATAAGCTCTGATCCATCATATGGAAGGGTATCATAGCTTCACTTGTGAGAAATACACAAGACTTGATGTATCGGATGGCAGCTCTACAAATGAAAATGAATATGTCATTCAGAACTGTAGTCCTCACTGATCGAGATGAGAGAGTGGATGATTAGTCTATGAATTTTGACAGCTCTGCAGGATGTGACAATTCTGCATAGAGCCAATGGAGGTACAAGCAGAAATCAAATACCATAATTGCGCATATTTGAGCAGCGTGAGTTACCAGCAGCAGCTTGTGTGTAATTGGATCTGTCCCAAAACATTTACCTGTACACAATTGTGAAGTGCAAACTCTCAGTTACCACCACTTAGAGGGCAATTCAAATAGCACCATCAATTTAACCGTGGTGAAAAAGGGTGGTAGCATCGAGCTTTAATCACTGGGCTATTCAATTGCACTCCTGTTTTCAGCCAACACCCTTTTTAACACCCATTAAATTAATATTTTATTGGGCAATAACATGTGTTAATGGGTGTTATCACATAGAACCAATGATAAGTTCACGGACCTATGCGTTAACACGTTTGTGGCACCTGTTAACACACTATTTGTCTGGGATTTTTTCTGAGCCTGCTGGAAACATTCCCCCCACCCCTACCACACACACACACACACACACACACACACACACACACACTTCCCAATAACTGCTTCCTTCGGGACTAATTGGATAGCCCCAGGGAATCAATTAGACCATGGTAAATTAGGGCAGCTGATTGAATTCTCCTGATAAAATTCCAAACCATCCATTGCTGCTAACCACCACTGCTGGAAGTACTATGGCGGAAAAGTGCAATAAGACCAGGGGTGTAGCAAGGGTGGCTCCAGTGGAACGCAAGCCGGAAAAGTTAGAGGTCACTCCGCCGCCTGCTCACCCCCGCCTTCTGCCCGCTATACCACACTGACTCGGACTCTAAGACTAGGTAGGAAGCAGGGTAGGTCAGAGGAGATAGCAGGAGACACTGAAAGCCGACACATGCCGGAGCTCTGCCACCCTCCTTATATGTTTCACTGTCTGCTTGTAGCTGTGCAGCAGGTTACTTCTGTCCTGCTACACCACTCTCTGCCCCGACTGCTGCAGCACCTCCTTCTGCCACGGCTACTGCAGCACTTCTCTTTGTCCCAGCTATTGCAGCATCTCTCTCTGTTCCAGCTGCTGCAGCACCTTTTTCTGCCCTAGGTGCTGCAGCACCTATCTCTGCCACAGCTGCTGCAGCACCTCTTCCTGCCTCGGGTGCTGCGGCACCCGTCTCTGCCCCAGGCTGCTGTTGCAGCACCTCTCTCTGCATAAGAAGCTGCAGAGTAACATTTATAAGCGGCTCTACTATGGCATAACCTCCCCTATATTTTTGTTGCGCTACTTTGGTGCGCACTGTCCCACTGACGGGCGCCCCCAAAAAAAATTCACCCTGAGATCCACAAGGTCTAGAACCGGCCCTGTCACCAATTTTGGATTTTTCAATATTTTTTCTTTTCAAATGTAACATGCACCCAATTCAGTATAGGGGAGGGGGCGCCAAAACATACTGTTGCTCCAGGCACCATGGCATCTAGCTACACCTCTGAACAAGACACATCCTTGGGAACTCTGGAATTACTTGATTGTTGAGAACCATGATAGCAAGTTTCTAGCACTATTTACTATCAACATAATGTTACTTGCTTTATATTAAGACACCAAATAATTCCTTAATTTGTAACATTTAACATTTAAATACACAATTGAACTTGCACTTGTTGTGTTGTTCTGTCTGCAGCTCTCACAAAGGTTGTAGATAACTGTTAGGCAGTGATCTGAGATCACAGAAGATACTTTGCTGAACTTTATTCAAAAACACTAATAATGAAAAACAGATTTGACAAATCCATTTAATTCGTTATTTTTGACCTGCCATACTTGTTTTTCTGAAGTATCTAAATATTAGGTGGCCGGACAAGGCACATCATGGGGTACCAGACCTCAGTGGGTGACACGCTGTATATTTCTTTTCAACCTTTCTCATGTCTTTATCAGTTTGTTTTCCCCTATTTTCTAGTAAAGGAAACCTATGATGTACAAATCCCGCTCCAGGGAAAGCAGAATTCGTCTTGAAGTTATAAAGATGCTGTTATCTCACAATGTTTCCCAAATCACACAGAGCCCTATTTATTTGATGTGTAGCAGGTGAAATATGTCAAGAAACGTATTGTAAACTGATAGCACAACAACAGACGGAAACAGATGGCCGATCTTATTGAACCTGTGGCATATTTCCAGATTCTATCTCAGAAGTACTATCACATTTAGCTTTGAGTTACCATAGCAACATGACACTAGCAGGAGACTTTACAGAATTGCTAGTAATGTGCACTACAGTAGTAAATAACCATAAAACACATTAGATAAATGTTTATTAAATGTGCATATATACATTATACAGGAACTTTAATAGAAAACAATAACTGTGAGCAACTATTCCATTAAAGATTCCACATTCAGGGGCTAATGCAGGGGGATGCAGGGTGGATCGGTGCTGTGGATCGCAGTGGATCTGAATGTATATGCTAATGCAACAGGTGGCAGTGGCGGTTCCAGAGGTGGGGTTGCAGCACAGTCCAAAATTCAAATAGGGAAACAACACCAACTGCCACTCTAAGAGCTGCCAAGCATCACAATGCGGGACTCATTTGGAGTTGGACTGGCTCCCTTATTTGAATTTTGGACTGCGCTGGAGCCCCTCCTCTGTAACCGCCATTGGCAGGTGGCATCTCT
Source organism: Pseudophryne corroboree (assembly GCF_028390025.1). Lineage (NCBI taxonomy): Eukaryota > Metazoa > Chordata > Amphibia > Anura > Myobatrachidae > Pseudophryne > Pseudophryne corroboree. The sequence goes on from NC_086452.1 coordinate 403,215,015, forward strand.
TTGTATATAGACACCCACTGCTGGCTTTTCATATCCGAAGACGCAGCGTCTGATCCACAGTGTAAACATTGGCCGGCTTATTGTACATCTAAGAAAGCCTCAGGTTACTCCGGATGTTTGGCAAAATTACGCCGCAAATCTAGATGCGAGGACAAAGCCACTGGCTTCGGCGCACCCAGAAAATTGTCCCCATTGTTTAGAACGCACCCTGTTGCCTTCCCTAAATGAGAAAAGCATGTCAATCATGCTGAGGCTTATGGGGCACTGCGACTGTGTCTCAGCTGTATGGAGGCACACGTGCACCACAACAACTCTGATGCGTGCACTGTCCTCCAAACATCGCCAAACTGCAAAAACATTGAAACAGCATCTACTTCTGAATCAGCTCCTTAACCAGGAGTATAGGGGAAAATGATAAAGGCAATATACCTAATTTAGTAAGGATTGCAAATTCTGCTAATAAGCAGAATTTGCAATCCTTTTGCTAGCAAGCTGGGGGCCGCCCATCTCAGGGCAAGGCCACCCAGCTATGCTGACTGCCGCCCCCCCCCACACCTTCAACAAGCAGAAATTGTGAATGAATCACAATTTCTGCTTGTTTGCAGAAATATAAGATGCCTCCTGCCGACACAGCTTAGCTGCACCTGCAGGAGGCCTGCCGCCATGTTCCCGGTCATGGTGGCCGCGATCATGCCCATGACATGCCCGCACTCGTGCCACATCGCCCCCACAATGCTACGTCTCTGCCCTGGAAATGGAGCGTTGCCGCCACCCCGCCCCACGACTGCTTCTGCATGATTGACAGGCATAGGCAATCGCATTTTTCTGCACCCTCCCCCTCAGAAAATGCTGCCACATGTGCAGGATGGGATCGTAAAAATTCTCCCTTTGGCGACCTTGATCTGTTGGTGCAGGGTCAAAAACTGGGGTGTAAGGTAGCCTTTTCAGGTGAGATCACACCCATTTTGTGAGGCCACTCCCATTTTAGAGAGGCCACACACTCTTGCCGGGAGCGCGCACTCAAATTAGTATTTCTTATATCCACGGGGGAGGGTGCATCTTTTTTAATGCCAATGGGGGGGGGGGGAGGGTTAAGTCTTGCACTGGGAGCCAAATTGGCTAGAAACAGCCCTGGTCCCGTGGTTACATGCAGCCCTATGAGCATTTACCTGCACTCTCTGGTTGATATCTACTTTACTCTAAATTGCAGTGTTATATTGTATATCAGCTTTCTGATAAGTCTTTATAGATGTGTCTTTTTCTTTCATTAATTGTATTGTTTAACTTAGTGTATTACTGATACTAAGTGGTAATTGTACTACTTCTCAAAGCCACCCCGCATTCATTAGCAGTATTTAAAGGGGCAATAGTAGTAAATCCAAAGCATGCCTTGTTTTGTATTTAATATTATTGCCCCTTTAAATCCAGCCATGACTTTAAAATGTGCCTCTTAGTAAATTTACCCCCAAGTGTAATGTGCAGTTATTATGAAGATATCTATGCTTCTCGTGAAGACTATGTGGTTGCCTTTCACTGCTCTAATATCTTCCAATAACCATATACAAAATAAATCAAAGTATCATTTTAATGCTTGCCTCTTGGGTTTTGGCTTATTAACCTGCATGGAACGTTTTTATCATTCATTATTTGGCTGCAACATCCGTGGTTTACAAGTGAATGGTGAGATATTGATTTTTTTCACCACATACTACGAAAAATCCACCCAGAGTCCAGGTCATATGTGATGTACCCTGCATTCCTCCAACTTAAGGTATTATCATGATATTATTTAATGGGATTCCTGTTACCAGTATATATCAGCATATTGTATGATTTCACACAGTATGTATATATAAGGCTAAGCTGAATCACATGGGACTGAATTAAATATATATTTTACCTTCAATTAAACCATGGGGTTGTAGTTGGCATTCCGACGATTAGAATGCCAGCAGTTAGAAGACTGATGCCAGAATCCCAATACCCATCAGAATCTCAACACCAGAATCCTGACAGTCAACATCATAAATGTACTATACTGTAAGTATACCAGGGAGGGTAATGGTTAGGCTGCGGGAAGGAGGGTTAGGGAGAAGAGTTAGCATACTTATCAACAAGGGGTCAGGATTCTGACCGTCGGGAAGCCGCTATTGGTCTTGTGACTACCGGCACTGAAATCCCGTACCAAACTGCAACCATGACTACAAATCCTGGGCGATTGAGTCTTTTACATATTAAAACTATCTAACTATCTATCTATCTATCTATCTATCTATCTATCTATCTATCTATCTATCTATCTACACATATACTGTATAACTTTTCAAGTCTACAGAAGACTTATTTCCCCAGCACTTGCACAGTTATAATAGAATTATATATGATGTACTGAAGTTTTACGAGGCACACAAATTCAGTTCAAGACATTACTCATAGCATATCTTAATTTAATAAGAATATCACATATATAATGTATTTTCTATGGGTCATTTATCAAAAATATTTCATAAAGTATAACCAAGAATTCATGCAAACACCATCTCGTGTATTGCATACTCAGACAAGGAGAAATCAGAGAACTCCCATAGACCCACAGGCAAACACACAAGGTGGGGGTTTCCAAGTGGTTGATTTCAGACCAAAAGAATAAAAAACTTGCTGCAGAAAGTCTGCAAAATACACTTTTTGTACTCAGATTGTTTTACAAAAATGACAAGTATGGTTATGTCAGAGTTTCTCATACATATATAAACATATACGCACAAATATGTAAATAATAAACAGATAATATATTTTTCCTGTGTATGTCGACTCCTCAACATAAAAACATCACTTTTCTCTCCATAGCTTTGTCTAAGCCCTATAACATCTTATAATGGCTTATGACTTATTCCATACCATATTAAGGGCCTAATTCAAGGTTGTTAACAAAAGCAATATCTTCCTCTAATGGGCAAAACCGTATGCACTGCAGGCGGGGCAGATATAACATGTGCAGAGAGAGTTAAGCCCCATACACACGGGGAGAGATGTGTGCTGAGCGATCTATCAGTGACCCCTCAGCACACAATGCGCGACCTGCTATATTGTGCCTGCATGCAGGCCAATCTAGCACCGTTGATAGCGACACGCGGGTCCGCGCATCGCTATCGCTGTGGGGCATACACACGGAGAGATCCGTGCTTAAGTTCTAAGCAATCTAGTCAGATTGCTTAGATTTAAGCACTGATCTCTCTGTGGGTACCCCCCTTTAGATTTGGGTGGAGTGTGTTCAAACTGAAATCTACATTGCAGTGTAAAAATAACGCAGCCAGTATTTACCCTGCACAGAAACAATAACCCACCCAAATCTAACTCTCTCTGCACATGTTACATCTACCCCACCTGCACTGCACATGGTTTTGCCAATTAGAGGAAGATTTTGCTTTTGCAATTAACCTTGAATTAGGCCCTAAGAGCTTAATTTATCATGAGTTGTAATTTTGCGAAAATTCACACAACTACAACTCTCTCCACTAACATGCAGGGGGCCGCCCAGCACAGGGCAAGACAGTCCCGCATGCCAGGTCCTGCCCCCACCCCACCTGCGCTAAGGGAAGTTCTCACATGTTTAGGGTTGCTCCCTTCCTCCACAGCCTAGCTGTCGTCGGGCAGCCATATTTTGAGTCACAGCGGCATTGACCCAGGTTGTTTTGGCAGTGTGAAAGGAGTAATTCTCAGTTACTTTAGTGAGTCTTCACTGAAAGAACAGCTTCCATTTTTCACTTGGCCATCTGTCTTAGGCCCTCATTCCGAGTTGATCGCTCGCTTGCTGCTTTTAGCAGCAGTGCACACGCTAAGCCGCCGTCCTCTGGTGGTGTATCTTAGCTTAGCAGAAGTGCGAAGGAAAGGTTAGCAGAACAGTGCTGAAATTTTTTCAAGCAGTTTCAGAGTAGCTGCAGACCTACTCCTTCCTTGCGATCACTTCAGTCTGTTTAGTTCCTGCTTTGACATCACAAACACGCCCTGCGTTCGGCCAGCCACTTCCCCGTTTCCCCAGGCACGCCTGCGTTTTACCTGACACACCTGCGTTTTTTTAGCACACTCCCTGAAAACGGTCAGTTACCTCCCAGAAACACCCACTTCCTGTCAATCACTAACTGATCAGCAGAGCGACTGAAAAGCGTCGCTCGACCTTGTGTAAAACTGCATAGTTTTTTGTGAAAGTACTTCGTGCGTGCGCACTGCGGCCCGTACGCATGTGCAGAAATGCTGATTTTTTTGCCTGATCGCTACGCTGCGAACAACGGCAGCTAGCGATCACCTCGGAATGACCCTCTTAGTCCTCTGCCTAATACAATGTAAACAACAACCTCATACTTTGTCAATCTACAACTGGCCCTCTTAACTTTTTTGCCTCTTGCAATGAATATAGGCAATGTGTCAGCTTTCTGAGCCCTACAGTATACTGAGCTCCCAATCTCCTGGGTCTGAAATTAGGAACAATTAGCTTGCACTCATCACAATACTTTTGCGCAATTCTACAGTAGGTAATCAGTTTGCCATTGTGATGGTATTGAGTTATTTTCTGCTCTTTAAAAATGCATATAATATGTCTTAAGCACTTGAGGACCTACAGAATGCTTTTAGTTGATCATGCTCAATAATTAGATTTGGCCATTAACATTGGTGTGAAAATTGTAAAGTACCTAAAAATTAAGAAAAAATGAATGGAAAATATTTTTTCTTTTAAAGTTGATACTTGATCCAAGCTGCATTTTACAAAAATGTAACATATGCTATAATGGTATTATAAAGATTTGTATTTGCATAGCTGAAAGCCAAAACATGCCCTTACCGTATAAAAAAGGATAATTCGTAATGAAAAGGTGACTCTTCTCCTACATCTGGTGTGACTGTTTCTGAAAGTATTTTAAAAATTACAGTCATATATTTCATCGGATGAAAATTGCTATTTAATGTCTACAAAATAGCATGCTGACACAGATAAATGTTTTGCCTAGATTTCCCTCATGCAATTAATTAAATTGCTGATAATCAAGTATAGTATAATTAATGTTTTGCAAATATAGAAAGTAATAAGCACAGTTAACTTCAAATATATTTGAGTGTCTAAAGTCCAAACTACAGTATCTAAGAAAATAGGAGTCAAGAAAAAAAGACTCAATTTAAAGGTATCTGTTGTTATGATCTTTCACTATATTGGCACCCACCATTACATATAAAGCCTATTTAATTTTGTATGAACTTCTCAGTATCGTATCTTTGCATATGAACATGATGCACAGTGAAACTTCTTATTGAGATTAAATTCTCAGTATAATCTTTTATTTCTTTATAAATAGATACCAGTGCACAATGTTATTCTTGTTTGTAGTAAGAGGAAACCCTGCCCCATGTATCACCTTGTCTCCTATATTCTTACTAACCACCTACTGTCCCCTTCTTCCCAGTAAAATGTGATTTATGTCTTAGTACATCTCTCAGTGACTACGGGACAAAGCATGCAGGAGCAGAGAGACCTATCCATAGTTGCCTAAATCTTCTCTATGTCTGAGGGATATCCAAAATAGAGTAAGCTATCCCAGACTCCCTTGAGAGCAGCACATTTCCCAGTAAAGCACTTGCCTGCCAGTAAGTTCATTTAGGATGTGCTACAATTACACAACAGTGATCACCAAGTGGGTACTGACTTGAGAACGCAGTCAGTATCATCATAAGCTTTGCCATACTCACTTGGTGAGACAGACTACATCAGTGATTCAAGTATGCGGTTACGCTCGGGTACGGAGTACCCTTAAGAATTTGGCAGTGGGTACTCAGTACCACCTGCCACACACTTTGCACCCATGACCGCCATTATCACGATTATAATGTGCCACAAAGCAACAAGATCATGGTGCTTGGCAGCATGACGCCACCTCCCACTTTGTCAGGGTTACTGGGGCACGACGGTGACATCATGGTGTCACATCACGCTTCCTCCTCTTGCAGCTGTGGCTGGCGTGAAGAGAGGAGCCTGAGTGCAGTTTCCGCAGCGTCCCTTGCTGGGAGCAGCAGTGCAGCCGTTTCCCTTCATTCAGCTCGTATGATGCATCAGCACTGAGCGGCTTTTGTTCTTTACAGGCTGGGCTGCTGGACATGTATCTAGCATCCCTGTGTGCAGTAATTCATTTCTAATATAATGTGGACACTACTATATATTTCTATATTATAGGGGTATTACTATATATTTACTATACTATATATTTCTATTATTATTGGGGTATACCTATATATTTCTATTGTAATGTGGACATAACTATATATTTCTGTTATACCAGTGGCACTACTACAGTATATTTCCTGTTACAATGGCGGCATTACTATATAATGTTATTAAATTGGGGGTATTACTACATATATTTATTATACTGGGGGTATCACTATATATTTCTATTATACTGAGGCATTACTATATATTTCTAGCCTTGCCCCCAGAGTGAAAAAGAAAAGGGTCTGTGTCATGTGGCAGCATTGCAAGTGTCATGTAGCCACTCCCATTAGTGGCATGTGGTCACGCACCCTTACAACACGTGACCATGCCCATTTTTCGGCACTCAGTACTACTAAGAAAATGTTTCTACTTGCACCACAGGATTACATAATCAAGTACCATCATTATTTTCTTTTTTAGCCTCAACTTTGTATATCCTATACGCAAAGTATGCAACATACAGTATGCAAGATTAAACTTACAGTATCTCAGTGTACTTCCTAGTGCTGGCATTAGTAGGTGATTCCAACCTCACTCTGCACCTCCTCTACTCCTCCAGTCAGTCACTGTGCTCCTCAAACAGTACAATAACTCAATGAGACATCTCAAATCCAAATATCAAGCTATTATACTCAAATAATAATGATAAAGATAAACATCTAAATGATTAGATTTGTTACTTTTGGAATGATATTGTGGATGTGGATTGCAAGCTTCAATGTTTTAGTCAAAATATAAACTATAGTACTTCATACTTTTCTAAATATAAACAGATTTTTAATAGTAAGGACAAGTTCTAAAAACAACTGCCTTTTTGTTTTGCATACATATAAACTGTCCAAGTAATATAAAGCACATTGGATGGCATATAATAGATTCTGATGCCGGTCGAACATGGACAATTTGTTATAGGGGCAATCATTTACAAAGGAATGGTTTTGCCTTGTAAATTACTGCCCCTTTAAAATAATGTCTGAGGTCAGCCGACATCTCGCACGTTGAGCGAACTCTTTTACATCCCGCCCATTGTATTCATTCTATCATCCTCTAAAAGTTGGTGTAGTTTGAGAAGGTGTCATTATGTTCCTGTACCAAAATATGTACAGCTCCAGATAATTCCTTTAGATATTGTAGGGCTCATGCAGTTTTGATTTCCAAAACTAATACAGGAAATTACTAGAGATGAGCGGGTTCGGTTCATCGAGAACCGAACCCCCCCCGAACTCCACGTGTCAAACACAGTTCCGAGTCTGGCTCGATTGTTCCCGCCTGACTCGGAAAGCCCTAACGAGGCAAAATGTCATCATCCCACTGTCGTATTCCCGCGAGATTCGGATTCCATATAAAGAGCCGCGCGTCGCCGCCATTTTCACTCGGGCATTGTAGAGGATATAGAGAGGACGTGGCTACATTCTCTCAGTGTCAGTTCTCAGTATCAGTGCTCAGTATCAGTGCTTATTGCTGCTCAGTAATACTAGTACAGTGTCTCTCTTGTGCTGCATCTTGCTGCTGTAGGGTGCTGTGGTAGTAGTGTCCTGTGACTGTGCAACGGTCATCATCATTCCAGTCACAGTGGTATCTGGAGGGTGACAATTCCAGAGTGCTTTTGTGCTGCACACTAATACTAGAACAGTGTCTTGTGCTGCTCAGCGTCAGTTCTCAGTAGTATCATCAGTGCTCAGTATCACTGCTCATTGTCTTGTGCTGCATTGTGGTGCTCAGTAATACTACATTACTAATACTAGTACAGTGTCTTGTGCTGCATTGTACTGCTCAGTGTCAGTGCTCAGTGGTATCATCAGTGCTCAGTATCACTGCTCATTGTCTTGTGCTGCATTGTGGTGCTCAGTAATACTACATTACTAATATTAGCACAGTGTCTTGTGCTGCATTGTACTGCTCAGTGTCAGTGCTCAGTGGTATCATCAGTGCTCAGTATCACTGCTCATTGTCTTGTGCTGCATTGTGGTGCTCAGTAATACAACATTACTAATACTAGTACAGTGTCTTGTGCTGCATCGTGCTGCTCAGTGCCAGTTCTCAGTAGTATCATCGGTGCTCAGTATCACTGCTCATTGTCTAGTGCTGCATCGTGGTGCTCAGTAATACTACATTACTAATAGTATTACAGCATACCTGCCAACTTTTGTCTTTTTCGAAGAGGGACACACCGCGCCGAAGGCGCAGCCGCGGATGAAAAGGGGGCAGAGCTTCGGGCAGAAAGGCGAAGCCTCTTGGTAAGGGGGTGAGGCCTATTGCCGCGGCGACACCCATTTTCGTCATTTTGGGGGAGTGTTCAGCGCTCCATGAGCTGCTGGACAGCCCCCGGCACTCCTCCTTGTGCTGATAGATGCCGTGCGCATGCGCACGGCATCTATTCAGTGTGATCACCGGCTGCTTTTCAAAGCAGAGCAGCGGTGATCACAGGATCTCCCAACTCCCCCCCCCCCCCCCCGCCCGCGGGACACTGCGACCCGTGAAAGGGAAAGCGGGACAGTGTCCAATCAGCGGGACTGTCCCGCTGAAATCGGGACAGTTGGGAGGTATGGTACAGTGTCTTGTGCTGCATAGGGCTGCTCAGTGTCAGTGCTCAGTAGTATCATCGGTGTTCAGTATCACTGTTCATTGTCTTTTGGTGCTCAGTAATACTACATTACTAATACTAGTACAGTGTCTTGTGCTTCATCGTGCTGCTCAGTGTCAGTGCTCAGTAGTATCATTAGTGCTTAGTATCAGTGCTCAGTAGTATCATCAGTGCTCAGTATCACTGCTCATTGTCTTGTGGTGCTCAGTAATACTACATTACTAATACTAGTACAGTGTCTTGTGCTAATCGTGAGCAAGTGCTGACATCTGGTCCGGACTGAAGGACCTGCCAACGATTACTGAGATGTCTACTGTCACTGCATATGATTCTGTCACCATTGAAAGAATGGTGGAGGATTATATGAGTGACAGCATCCAAGTAGGCATGTCAGACAGTCCGTATGTATACTGGCAGGAAAAAGAGGCAATTTGGAGGCCCTTGCACAAACTGGCTTTATTTGACCTAAGTTACCCCCCCTCCAGTGTGTACTCCGAAAGTGTGTTTAGTTCAGCTGGTCACCTTGTCAGCGATCGGCGTAGGAGGTTACTTCCAGAAAATGTGGAGAAGATGATGTTCATCAAAATGAATGATAAATTCCTCTGTGGAGACATTTACCAGCAATTGCCTCCAGAAAGTAATCAGGAACCTGTGATGGTGGATTCCAGTGGGGATGAATTAATACTCAGTGAGGAGGATGTACACGGTGAAAGGGGTGAGGAATCGGAGGATGATGAGGAGGAGGTGGACATTTTGCATCTGTAGAGCCAGTTTGTGCAAGGAGAGATTGATTGCTTCTTTTTTGGTGGGGGTCCAAACCAACCAGTAATTTCAGCCACAGTTGTGCGGCAGACCCTGTCGCTGAAATGATTGGTTTGTTAAAGTGTGCATGTCCTGTTTATACAACATAAGGGTGGGTGGGAGGGCCCAAGGACAATTCCATCTTGCACCTCTTTTTTTATTTATCTTTGCATCATGTGATGTTTGGGGACTATTTTTTTAAGTGCCATCCTGTCTGACACTGCAGTTCCACTCCTAGATGGGCCAGGTGTTTGTGCCGCCCACTTGGGTCGCTTAGCTTAGCCATCCAGCGACCTCGGTGCAAATTTTAGGGCTAAAAATAATATTGTGAGGTGTGAGGTGTTCAGAATAGACTGGAAATGAGTGGAAATTGTGGTTATTGAGCTTAATAATACTATAGGATCAAAATTACCCCCAAATTCTATGATTTTAGCTGTTTTGTGAGGTTTTTAAAAAAATCACCCAAATCCAAAACGTATCCGAATCCAAAACCCGAAAGGGTGGTTTTGCCAAAATGCGTCCGAATCCAAAACACGACCACGAACCCGAATCCAAAACCAAAACACAAAACACGAAAAATGCCCGCTGCACATCTCTAGAAATTACACAAATATGGATACGCGCATTTACAAGCATCCAGTGATATACAGAAACACTAGCATATCCCCATGTTTAGTCAAAAGTAACAAGTAAGTATATATACCACTAGCCTGGCTTAAATTTATAGTATGTGACTGCATCCAGGAGTCCGGTACCTGACCAGGTCATATCCCATCGAAACCCCATCAAACTCCACTGCTTCCATCATTAGATGTGGAGGAAATGTGTTCCCAAGTGCAGAATGAATGTACTCCTGCTGCTACAGCCCATTGTCACTGGAAGTGAGGGTGGGGGCTCTGCCAGGGGTTCTATTACCACCTGGGGGGTTTGATAATGCACGGGATCTTACGCCACTAGAGGCAATATATCTGATGGCGGTGGGAAGTAAAATTACAATGGAGAGGCCTATAGACATAAGGTGGGTATTTTTTTAAAAAAATAACATATTTACAGTGAATATGCTCTTAAAAATGCTTTTCCGTTAAGCGGTTAAAGTATATTAACATACAAACATCTGATGGTTTCTCCTTTAATAATAAAATGTATTTTCTTACTAGAGTATAAATGGAATTATCTTTAAATAATGTAAATAGACAGCTGCTACTTATGCTATAATAATAAGCTTAAGAGGTCAAAAGACATACAGCGAATGAGAAGAGGCTACTTAGTGCTGCCGTAATCTGAACTCCAGGACCTGCAACAGATATGCATCTTGACTAGTAATGTGCACCGGAAATTTTTCGGGTTTTGTGTAGAGATGAGCGGGTTCGGTTCCTCGGAATCCGAACCCGCCCGAACTTCAGCTTTTTTTACACGGATCCGAGCGACTCGGATCTTCCCGCCTTGCTCGGTTAACCCGAGCGCGCCCGAACGTCATCATGACGCTGTCGGATTCTCGCGAGGCTCGGATTCTATCGCGAGACTCGGATTCTATATAAGGAGCCGCGCGTCGCCGCCATTTTCACACGTGCATTGAGATTGATAGGGAGAGGACGTGGCTGGCGTCCTCTCCATTTAGATTAGAAGAGAGAGAGTGAGATTGAGACAGAGACACTTGATTTACTGGAGCTTAGGAGTACTAGAGAGTGCAGAGTTTACTAGTGACTGACCACTGACCAGTGACCACCAGTGCAGTTTTATTTAATATAATCCGTTCTCTGCCTGAAAAAAACGATACACAGTGACTCAGTCACATACCATATATGTGCTCAGCCCAGTGTGCTGCATCATCTATGTATAATATCTGACTGTGCTCACACAGCTTAATTGTGGGGGAGACTGGGGAGCAGTTATAGGTTATAGCAGGAGCCAGGAGTACATATTATTAAAATTAAACAGTGCACACTTTTGCTGCAGGAGTGCCACTGCCAGTGTGACTGACCAGTGACCTGACCACACTGACCACCAGTATAGTATACTATATTGTGATTGCCTGAAAAAGTTAAACACTCGTCGTGTGACTTGTGTGGTGTTTTTTTATTCTATAAAAAACTCATTCTGCTGACAGACAGTGTCCAGCAGGTCCGTCATTATATAATATATACCTGTCCGGCTGCAGTAGTGATATATATATATTTTTTATATCATTATTTATCATCCAGTCGCAGCAGACACAGTACGGTAGTTCACGGCTGTAGCTACCTCTGTGTCGGCACTCGGCAGTCCATCCATAATTGTATACCACCTACCCGTGGTTTTTTTTTTCTTTCTTCTTGATACATACTACATCTCATTATCATCCAGTCTATATTAGCAGCAGACACAGTACAGTACGGTAGTCCACGGCTGTAGCTACCTCTGTGTCGGCACTCGGCAGTCCATCCATAATTGTATACCACCTACCCGTGGTTTTTTTTTTCTTCTTTATACATACTACATCTCATTATCATCCAGTCTATATTAGCAGCAGACACAGTACAGTACGGTAGTCCACGGCTGTAGCTACCTCTGTGTCGGCACTCGGCAGTCCATCCGTAATTGTATACCACCTACCCGTGGTTTTTTTTTCTTTCTTCTTTATACATACTACATCTCATTATCATCCAGTCTATATTAGCAGCAGACACAGTACAGTATGGTAGTCCACGGCTGTAGCTACCTCTGTGTCGGCACTCGGCAGTCCGTCCATAATTGTATACCACCTACCCGTGTTTTTTTTTTCTTTCTTCTTTATACATACTACATTTCATTATCATCCAGTCTATATTAGCAGCAGACACAGTACAGTACGGTAGTCCACGGCTGTAGCTACCTCTGTGTCGGCACTCGGCAGTCCGTCCATAATTGTATACCACCTACCCGTGGTTTTTTTTTCTTTCTTCTTTATACATACATACTACATCTCATTATCAACCAGTCTATATTAGCAGCAGACACAGTACAGTACGGTAGTCCACGGCTGTAGCTACCTCTGTGTCGGCACTCTGCAGTCCATCCATAATTGTATACCACCTACCCGTGGTTTTTTTTTTCTTCTTTATACATACTACATCTCATTATCATCCAGTCTATATTAGCAGCAGACACAGTACAGTACGGTAGTCCACGGCTGTAGCTACCTCTGTGTCGGCACTCGGCAGTCCGTCCATAATTGTATACCACCTACCCGTGTTTTTTTTTTCTTTCTTCTTTATACATACTACATTTCATTATCATCCAGTCTATATTAGCAGCAGACACAGTACAGTACGGTAGTCCACGGCTGTAGCTACCTCTGTGTCGGCACTCGGCAGTCCGTCCATAATTGTATACCACCTACCCGTGGTTTTTTTTTCTTTCTTCTTATACATACATACTACATCTCATTATCAACCAGTCTATATTAGCAGCAGACACAGTACAGTACGGTAGTCCACGGCTGTAGCTACCTCTGTGTCGGCACTCTGCAGTCCATCCATAATTGTATACCACCTACCCGTGGTTTTTTTTTTCTTCTTTATACATACTACATCTCATTATCATCCAGTCTATATTAGCAGCAGACACAGTACAGTACGGTAGTCCACGGCTGTAGCTACCTCTGTGTCGGCACTCGGCAGTCCGTCCATAATTGTATACCACCTACCCGTGTTTTTTTTTTCTTTCTTCTTTATACATACTACATCTCATTATCATCCAGTCTATATTAGCAGCAGACACAGTACAGTACGGTAGTCCACGGCTGTAGCTACCTCTGTGTCGGCACTCGGCAGTCCATCCATAATTGTATACCACCTACCCGTGGTTTTTTTTTCCTTCTTTATACATACTACATCTCATTATCATCCAGTCTATATTAGCAGCAGACACAGTACAGTACGGTAGTCCACGGCTGTAGCTACCTCTGTGTCGGCACTCGGCAGTCCATCCATAATTGTATACCACCTACCCGTGGTTTTTTTTTCTTTCTTCTTTATACATACTACATCTCATTATCATCCAGTCTATATTAGCAGCAGACACAGTACAGTACGGTAGTCCACGGCTGTAGCTACCTCTGTGTCGGCACTCGGCAGTCCGTCCATAATTGTATACCACCTACCCGTGGTTTTTTTTTTCTTCTTTATACATACTACATCTCATTATCATCCAGTCTATATTAGCAGCAGACACAGTACAGTACGGTAGTCCACGGCTGTAGCTACCTCTGTGTCGGCACTCGGCAGTCCATCCATAATTGTATACCACCTACCCGTGGTTTTTTTTCTTTCTTCTTTATACATACTACATCTCATTATCAACCAGTCTATATTAGCAGCAGACACAGTACAGTACGGTAGTCCACGGCTGTAGCTACCTCTGTGTCGGCACTCGGCAGTCCATCCATAATTGTATACCACCTACCCGTGGTTTTTTTTTTCTTCTTTATACATACTACATCTCATTATCATCCAGTCTATATTAGCAGCAGACACAGTACAGTACGGTAGTCCACGGCTGTAGCTACCTCTGTGTTGGCACTCGGCAGTCCGTCCATAATTGTATACCACCTACCCGTGGTTTTTTTTTCTTTCTTCTTTATACATACATACTACATCTCATTATCAACCAGTCTATATTAGCAGCAGACACAGTACAGTACGGTAGTCCACGGCTGTAACTACCTCTGTGTCGGCACTCGGCAGTCCATCCATAATTGTATACCACCTACCCGTGGTTTTTTTTTTCTTCTTTATACATACTACATCTCATTATCATCCAGTCTATATTAGCAGCAGACACAGTACAGTACGGTAGTCCACGGCTGTAGCTACCTCTGTGTCGGCACTCGGCAGTCCATCCATAATTGTATACCACCTACCCGTGTTTTTTTTTTCTTTTTTCTTTATACATACTACATTTCATTATCATCCAGTCTATATTAGCAGCAGACACAGTACAGTACGGTAGTCCACGGCTGTAGCTACCTCTGTGTCGGCACTCGGCAGTCCGTCCATAATTGTATACCACCTACCCGTGGTTTTTTTTCTTTCTTCTTTATACATACATACTACATCTCATTATCAACCAGTCTATATTAGCAGCAGACACAGTACAGTACGGTAGTCCACGGCTGTAGCTACCTCTGTGTCGGCACTCTGCAGTCCATCCATAATTGTATACCACCTACCCGTGGTTTTTTTTTTCTTCTTTATACATACTACATCTCATTATCATCCAGTCTATATAGCAGCAGACACAGTACAGTACGGTAGTCCACGGCTGTAGCTACCTCTGTGTCGGCACTCGGCAGTCCATCCATAATTGTATACCACCTACCCGGGGTTTTTTTTTCTTCTTTATACATACTACATCTCATTATCATCCAGTCTATATTAGCAGCAGACACAGTACAGTACGGTAGTCCACGGCTGTAGCTACCTCTGTGTCGGCACTCGGCAGTCCATCCGTAATTGTATACCACCTACCCGTGGTTTTTTTTCTTTCTTCTTTATACATACTACATCTCATTATCATCCAGTCTATATTAGCAGCAGACACAGTACAGTATGGTAGTCCACGGCTGTAGCTACCTCTGTGTCGGCACTCGGCAGTCCGTCCATAATTGTATACCACCTACCCGTGTTTTTTTTTTTCTTTTTCTTTCTTCTTTATACATACTACATTTCATTATCATCCAGTCTATATTAGCAGCAGACACAGTACAGTACGGTAGTCCACGGCTGTAGCTACCTCTGTGTCGGCACTCGGCAGTCCGTCCATAATTGTATACCACCTACCCGTGGTTTTTTTTTCTTTCTTCTTTATACATACATACTCATTATCAACCAGTCTATATTAGCAGCAGACACAGTACAGTACGGTAGTCCACGGCTGTAGCTACCTCTGTGTCGGCACTCTGCAGTCCATCCATAATTGTATACCACCTACCCGTGGTTTTTTTTTTCTTCTTTATACATACTACATCTCATTATCATCCAGTCTATATTAGCAGCAGACACAGTACAGTACGGTAGTCCACGGCTGTAGCTACCTCTGTGTCGGCACTCGGCAGTCCGTCCATAATTGTATACCACCTACCCGTGGTTTTTTTTTTCTTTCTTCTTTATACATACTACATCTCATTATCATCCAGTCTATATTAGCAGCAGACACAGTACAGTACGGTAGTCCACGGCTGTAGCTACCTCTGTGTCGGCACTCGGCAGTCCATCCATAATTGTATACCACCTACCCGTGGTTTTTTTTTTCCTTCTTTATACATACTACATCTCATTATCATCCAGTCTATATTAGCAGCAGACACAGTACAGTACGGTAGTCCACGGCTGTAGCTACCTCTGTGTCGGCACTCGGCAGTCCATCCATAATTGTATACCACCTACCCGTGGTTTTTTTTTCTTTCTTCTTTATACATACTACATCTCATTATCATCCAGTCTATATTAGCAGCAGACACAGTACAGTACGGTAGTCCACGGCTGTAGCTACCTCTGTGTCGGCACTCGGCAGTCCGTCCATAATTGTATACCACCTACCCGTGGTTTTTTTTTCTTCTTTATACATACTACATCTCATTATCATCCAGTCTATATTAGCAGCAGACACAGTACAGTACGGTAGTCCACGGCTGTAGCTACCTCTGTGTCGGCACTCGGCAGTCCATCCATAATTGTATACCACCTACCCGTGGTTTTTTTTTCTTTCTTCTTTATACATACTACATCTCATTATCAACCAGTCTATATTAGCAGCAGACACAGTACAGTACGGTAGTCCACGGCTGTAGCTACCTCTGTGTCGGCACTCGGCAGTCCATCCATAATTGTATACCACCTACCCGTGGCTTTTTTTTTCTTCTTTATACATACTACATCTCATTATCATCCAGTCTATATTAGCAGCAGACACAGTACAGTACGGTAGTCCACGGCTGTAGCTACCTCTGTGTTGGCACTCGGCAGTCCGTCCATAATTGTATACCACCTACCCGTGGTTTTTTTTTCTTTCTTCTTTATACATACATACTACATCTCATTATCAACCAGTCTATATTAGCAGCAGACACAGTACAGTACGGTAGTCAACGGCTGTAGCTACCTCTGTGTCGGCACTCGGCAGTCCATCCATAATTGTATACCACCTACCCGTGTTTTTTTTTTCTTCTTTATACATACTACATCTCATTATCATCCAGTCTATATTAGCAGCAGACACAGTACAGTACGGTAGTCCACGGCTGTAGCTACCTCTGTGTCGGCACTCGACAGTCCATCCATAATTGTATACCACCTACCCGTGTTTTTTTTTTCTTTTTTCTTTATACATACTACATTTCATTATCATCCAGTCTATATTAGCAGCAGACACAGTACAGTACGGTAGTCCACGGCTGTAGCTACCTCTGTGTCGGCACTCGGCAGTCCGTCCATAATTGTATACCACCTACCCGTGTTTTTTTTTTTCTTCTTTATACATACTACATCTCATTATCATCCAGTCTATATTAGCAGCAGACACAGTACAGTACGGTAGTCCACGGCTGTAGCTACCTCTGTGTCGGCACTCGGCAGTCCATCCATAATTGTATACCACCTACCCGTGGTTTTTTTTTCTTTCTTCTTTATACATACTACATCTCATTATCAACCAGTCTATATTAGCAGCAGACACAGTACAGTACGGTAGTCCACGGCTGTAGCTACCTCTGTGTTGGCACTCGGCAGTCCATCCATAATTGTATACCACCTACCCGTGTTTTTTTTTTTTCTTCTTTATACATACTACATCTCATTATCATCCAGTCTATATTAGCAGCAGACACAGTACAGTACGGTAGTCCACGGCTGTAGCTACCTCTGTGTCGGCACTCGGCAGTCCATCCATAATTGTATACCACCTACCCGTGGTTTTTTTTTCTTTCTTCTTTATACATACTACATCTCATTATCAACCAGTCTATATTAGCAGCAGACACAGTACAGTACGGTAGTCCACGGCTGTAGCTACCTCTGTGTCGGCACTCGGCAGTCCATCCATAATTGTATACCACCTACCCGTGGTTTTTTTTTTCTTCTTTTTACATACTACATCTCATTATCATCCAGTCTATATTAGCAGCAGACACAGTACAGTACGGTAGTCCACGGCTGTAGCTACCTCTGTGTCGGCACTCGGCAGTCCGTCCATAATTGTATACCACCTACCCGTGGTTTTTTTTTCTTTCTTCTTTATACATACATACTACATCTCATTATCAACCAGTCTATATTAGCAGCAGACACAGTACAGTACGGTAGTCCACGGCTGTAGCTACCTCTGTGTCGGCACTCGGCAGTCCATCCATAATTGTATACTAGTATCCATCCATCTCCATTGTTTACCTGAGGTGCCTTTTAGTTGTGCCTATTAAAATATGGAGAACAAAAATGTTGAGGTTCCAAAATTAGGGAAAGATCAAGATCCACTTCCACCTCGTGCTGAAGCTGCTGCCACTAGTCATGGCCGAGACGATGAAATGCCAGCAACGTCGTCTGCCAAGGCCGATGCCCAATGTCATAGTACAGAGCATGTCAAATCCAAAACACCAAATATCAGTAAAAAAAGGACTCCAAAACCTAAAATAAAATTGTCGGAGGAGAAGCGTAAACTTGCCAATATGCCATTTACCACACGGAGTGGCAAGGAACAACTGAGGCCCTGGCCTATGTTCATGGCTAATGGTTCAGCTTCACATGAGGATGGAAGCACTCAGCCTCTCGCTAGAAAAATGAAAAGACTCAAGCTGGAAAAAGCACAGCAAAGAACTGTGCGTTCTTCGAAATCCCAAATCCACAAGGAGAGTCCAATTGTGTCGGTTGCGATGCCTGACCTTCCCAACACTGGACGTGAAGAGCATGCGCCTTCCACCATTTGCACGCCCCCTGCAAGTGCTGGAAGGAGCACCCGCAGTCCAGTTCCTGATAGTCAGATTGAAGATGTCAGTGTTGAAGTACACCAGGATGAGGAGGATATGGGTGTTGCTGGCGCTGGGGAGGAAATTGACCAGGAGGATTCTGATGGTGAGGTGGTTTGTTTAAGTCAGGCACCCGGGGAGACACCTGTTGTCCGTGGGAGGAATATGGCCGTTGACATGCCTGGTGAAAATTAGAGATGAGCGCCTGAAATTTTTCGGGTTTTGTGTTTTGGTTTTGGGTTCGGTTCCGCGGCCGTGTTTTGGGTTCGAACGCGTTTTGGCAAAACCTCACCGAATTTTTTTTGTCGGATTCGGGTGTGTTTTGGATTCGGGTGTTTTTTTCAAAAAACACTAAAAAACAGCTTAAATCATAGAATTTGGGGGTCATTTTGATCCCAAAGTATTATTAACCTCAAAAACCATAATTTCCACTCATTTTCAGTCTATTCTGAATACCTCACACCTCACAATATTATTTTTAGTCCTAAAATTTGCACCGAGGTCGCTGGATGACTAAGCTAAGCGACCCTAGTGGCCGACACAAACACCTGGCCCATCTAGGAGTGGCACTGCAGTGTCACGCAGGATGGCCCTTCCAAAAAACACTCCCCAAACAGCACATGACGCAAAGAAGAAAAAAAGAGGTGCAATGAGGTAGCTGTGTGAGTAAGCTAAGCGACCCTAGTGGCCGACACAAACACCTGGCCCATCTAGGAGTGGCACTGCAGTGTCACGCAGGATGGCCCTTCCAAAAAACACTCCCCAAACAGCACATGGCGCAAAGAAGAAAAAAAGAGGCGCAATGAGGTAGCTGTGTGAGTAAGATTAGCGACCCTAGTGGCCGACACAAACACCGGGCCCATCTAGGAGTGGCACTGCAGTGTCACGCAGGATGTCCCTTCCAAAAAACCCTCCCCAAACAGCACATGACGCAAAGAAAAAAAGAGGCGCAATGAGGTAGCTGTGTGAGTAAGATTAGCGACCCTAGTGGCCGACACAAACACCGGGCTCATCTAGGAGTGGCACTGCAGTGTCACGCAGGATGTCCCTTCCAAAAAACCCTCCCCAAACAGCACATGACGCAAAGAAAAAAAGAGGCGCAATGAGGTAGCTGACTGTGTGAGTAAGATTAGCGACCCTAGTGGCCGACACAAACACCGGGCCCATCTAGGAGTGGCACTGCAGTGTCACGCAGGATGTCCCTTCCAAAAAACCCTCCCCAATCAGCACATGATGCAAAGAAAAAGAAAAGAAAAAAGAGGTGCAAGATGGAATTGTCCTTGGGCCCTCCCACCCACCCTTATGTTGTATAAACAAAACAGGACATGCACACTTTAACCAACCCATCATTTCAGTGACAGGGTCTGCCACACGACTGTGACTGATATGACGGGTTGGTTTGGACCCCCCCCAAAAAAGAAGCAATTAATCTCTCCTTGCACAAACTGGCTCTACAGAGGCAAGATGTCCACCTCATCTTCACCCTCCGATATATCACCGTGTACATCCCCCTCCTCACAGATTATCAATTCGTCCCCACTGGAATCCACCATCTCAGCTCCCTGTGTACTTTGTGGAGGCAATTGCTGCTGGTCAATGTCTCCGCGGAGGAATTGATTATAATTCATTTTAATGAACATCATCTTCTCCACATTTTCTGGATGTAACCTCGTACGCCGATTGCTGACAAGGTGAGCGGCGGCACTAAACACTCTTTCGGAGTACACACTTGTGGGAGGGCAACTTAGGTAGAATAAAGCCAGTTTGTGCAAGGGCCTCCAAATTGCCTCTTTTTCCTGCCAGTATAAGTACGGACTGTGTGACGTGCCTACTTGGATGCGGTCACTCATATAATCCTCCACCATTCTATCAATGTTGAGAGAATCATATGCAGTGACAGTAGACGACATGTCCGTAATCGTTGTCAGGTCCTTCAGTCCGGACCAGATGTCAGCATCAGCAGTCGCTCCAGACTGCCCTGCATCACCGCCAGCGGGTGGGCTCGGAATTCTGAGCCTTTTCCTCGCACCCCCAGTTGCGGGAGAATGTGAAGGAGGAGATGTTGACAGGTCGCGTTCCGCTTGACTTGACAATTTTGTCACCAGCAGGTCTTTCAACCCCAGCAGACTTGTGTCTGCCGGAAAGAGAGATCCAAGGTAGGCTTTAAATCTAGGATCGAGCACGGTGGCCAAAATGTAGTGCTCTGATTTCAACAGATTGACCACCCGTGAATCCTTGTTAAGCGAATTAAGGGCTGCATCCACAAGTCCCACATGCCTAGCGGAATCGCTCCCTTTTAGCTCCTTCTTCAATGCCTCCAGCTTCTTCTGCAAAAGCCTGATGAGGGGAATGACCTGACTCAGGCTGGCAGTGTCTGAACTGACTTCACGTGTGGCAAGTTCAAAGGGCATCAGAACCTTGCACAACGTTGAAATCATTCTCCACTGCACTTGAGACAGGTGCATTCCACCTCCTATATCGTGCTCAATTGTATAGGCTTGAATGGCCTTTTGCTGCTCCTCCAACCTCTGAAGCATATAGAGGGTTGAATTCCACCTCGTTACCACTTCTTGCTTCAGATGATGGCAGGGCAGGTTCAGTAGTTTTTGGTGGTGCTCCAGTCTTCTGTACGTGGTGCCTGTACGCCGAAAGTGTCCCGCAATTTTTCTGGCCACCGACAGCATCTCTTGCACGCCCCTGTCGTTTTTTAAAAAATTCTGCACCACCAAATTCAAGGTATGTGCAAAACATGGGACGTGCTGGAATTTGCCCATATTTAATGCACACACAATATTGCTGGCGTTGTCCGATGCCACAAATCCACAGGAGAGTCCAATTGGGGTAAGCCATTCCGCGATGATCTTCCTCAGTTGCCGTAAGAGGTTTTCAGCTGTGTGCGTATTCTGGAAAGCGGTGATACAAAGCGTAGCCTGCCTAGGAAAGAGTTGGCGTTTGCGAGATGCTGCTACTGGTGCCGCCGCTGCTGTTCTTGCGGCGGGAGTCCATACATCTACCCAGTGGGCTGTCACAGTCATATAGTCCTGACCCTGCCCTGCTCCACTTGTCCACATGTCCGTGGTTAAGTGGACATTGGGTACAACTGCATTTTTTTAGGACACTGGTGAGTCTTTTTCTGACGTCCGTGTACATTCTCGGTATCGCCTGCCTAGAGAAGTGGAACCTAGATGGTATTTGGTAACGGGGGCACACTGCCTCAATAAATTGTCTAGTTCCCTGTGAACTAACGGCGGATACCGGACGCACGTCTAACACCAACATAGTTGTCAAGGCCTCAGTTATCCGCTTTGCAGTAGGATGACTGCTGTGATATTTCATCTTCCTCGCAAAGGACTGTTGAACAGTCAATTGCTTACTGGAAGTAGTACAAGTGGGCTTACGACTTCCCCTCTGGGATGACCATCGACTCCCAGCGGCAACAACAGCAGCGCCAGCAGCAGTAGGCGTTACACGCAAGGATGCATCGGAGGAATCCCAGGCAGGAGAGGACTCGTCAGAATTGCCAGTGACATGGCCTGCAGGACTATTGGCATTCCTGGGGAAGGAGGAAATTGACACTGAGGGAGTTGGTGGGGTGGTTTGCGTGAGCTTGGTTACAAGAGGAAGGGATTTACTGGTCAGTGGACTGCTTCCGCTGTCACCCAAAGTTTTTGAACTTGTCACTGACTTATTATGAATGCGCTGCAGGTGACGTATAAGGGAGGATGTTCCGAGGTGGTTAACGTCCTTACCCCTACTTATTACAGCTTGACAAAGGGAACACACGGCTTGACACCTGTTGTCCGCATTTCTGGTGAAATACCTCCACACCGAAGAGCTGATTTTTTTGGTATTTTCACCTGGCATGTCAACGGCCATATTCCTCCCACGGACAACAGGTGTCTCCCCGGGTGCCTGACTTAAACAAACCACCTCACCATCAGAATCCTCCTGGTCAATTTCCTCCCCAGCGCCAGCAACACCCATATCCTCCTCATCCTGGTGTACTTCAACACTGACATCTTCAATCTGACTATCAGGAACTGGACTGCGGGTGCTCCTTCCAGCACTTGCAGGGGGCGTGCAAATGGTGGAAGGCGCATGCTCTTCACGTCCAGTGTTGGGAAGGTCAGGCATCGCAACCGACACAATTGGACTCTCCTTGTGGATTTGGGATTTCGAAGAATGCACAGTTCTTTGCTGTGCTGCTTTTGCCAGCTTGAGTCTTTTCATTTTTCTAGCGAGAGGCTGAGTGCTTCCATCCTCATGTGAAGCTGAACCACTAGCCATGAACATAGGCCAGGGCCTCAGCCGTTCCTTGCCACTCCGTGTGGTAAATGGCATATTGGCAAGTTTACGCTTCTCCTCCGACAATTTTATTTTAGGTTTTGGAGTCCTTTTTTTACTGATATTTTGTGTTTTGGATTTGACATGCTCTGTACTATGACATTGGGCATCGGCCTTGGCAGACGACGTTGCTGGCATTTCATCGTCTCGGCCATGACTAGTGGCAGCAGCTTCAGCACGAGGTGGAAGTGGATCTTGATCTTTCCCTAATTTTGGAACCTCAACATTTTTGTTCTCCATATTTTAATAGGCACAACTAAAAGGCACCTCAGGTAAACAATGGAGATGGATGGATTGGATACTAGTATACAATTATGGACGGGCTGCCGAGTGCCGACACAGAGGTAGCCACAGCCGTGAACTACCGCACTGTACTGTGTCTGCTGCTAATATATAGACTGGTTGATAAAGAGATAGTATACTCGTAACTAGTATGTATGTATAAAGAAAGAAAAAAAAACCACGGTTAGGTGGTATATACACTTATGGACGGGCTGCCGAGTGCCGACACAGAGGTAGCCACAGCCGTGAACTACCGCACTGTACTGTGTCTGCTGCTAATATATAGACTGGTTGATAAAGAGATAGTATACTCGTAACTAGTATGTATGTATAAAGAAAGAAAAAAAAACCACGGTTAGGTGGTATATACAATTATGGACGGGCTGCCGAGTGCCGACACAGAGGTAGCCACAGCCGTGAACTACCGCACTGTACTGTGTCTGCTGCTAATATATAGACTGGTTGATAAAGAGATAGTATACTCGTAACTAGTATGTATGTATAAAGAAAGAAAAAAAAACCACGGTTAGGTGGTATATACACTTATGGACGGGCTGCCGAGTGCCGACACAGAGGTAGCCACAGCCGTGAACTACCGCACTGTACTGTGTCTGCTGCTAATATATAGACTGGTTGATAAAGAGATAGTATACTCGTAACTAGTATGTATGTATAAAGAAAGAAAAAAAAACCACGGTTAGGTGGTATATACAATTATGGACGGGCTGCCGAGTGCCGACACAGAGGTAGCCACAGCCGTGAACTACCGCACTGTACTGTGTCTGCTGCTAATATAGACTGGTTGATAAAGAGATAGTATACTCGTAACTAGTATGTATGTATAAAGAAAGAAAAAAAAAACACGGTTAGGTGGTATATACAATTATGGACGGGCTGCCGAGTGCCGACACAGAGGTAGCCACAGCCGTGAACTACCGCACTGTACTGTGTCTGCTGCTAATATAGACTGGTTGATAAAGAGATAGTATACTCGTAACTAGTATGTATGTATAAAGAAAGAAAAAAAAACCACGGTTAGGTGGTATATACAATTATGGACGGGCTGCCGAGTGCCGACACAGAGGTAGCCACAGCCGTGAACTACCGCACTGTACTGTGTCTGCTGCTAATATAGACTGGTTGATAAAGAGATAGTATACTCGTAACTAGTATGACTATAAAGAAAGAAAAAAAAACCACGGTTAGGTGGTATATACAATTATGGACGGGCTGCCGAGTGCCGACACAGAGGTAGCCACAGCCGTGAACTACCGCACTGTACTGTGTCTGCTGCTAATATAGACTGGTTGATAAAGAGATAGTATACTACTAATATTATATATACTGGTGGTCAGGTCACTGGTCACTAGTCACACTGGCAGTGGCACTCCTGCAGCAAAAGTGTGCACTGTTTAATTTTAATATAATATTATGTACTCCTGGCTCCTGCTATAACCTATAACTGGCACTGCAGTAGTGCTCCCCAGTCTCCCCCACAATTATAAGCTGTGTGAGCTGAGCAGTCAGACAGATATATAATATATATAGATGATGCAGCACACTGGCCTGAGCCTGAGCAGTGCACACAGATATGGTATGTGACTGACTGAGTCACTGTGTGTATCGCTTTTTTCAGGCAGAGAACGGATATATTAAATAAACTGCACTGTGTGTCTGGTGGTCACTCACTATATAATATATTATGTACTCCTGGCTCCTGCTATAACCTATAACTGGCACTGCAGTAGTGCTCCCCAGTCTCCCCCACAATTATAAGCTGTGTGAGCTGAGCAGTCAGACAGATATATATAATATTATATATAGATAATAGATGATGCAGCACACTGGCCTGAGCCTGAGCAGTGCACACAGATATGGTATGTGACTGAGTCACTGTGTGCTGTGTATCGCTTTTTTCAGGCAGAGAACGGATTATAAAGTAAACTGCACTGTCCTCACTAGTAAACTCTCTCCACTCAGTCTCTACCGAACCCGCTCATCTCTAGTGAAAATACCAAAAAAATCAGCTCTTCGGTGTGGAAGTATTTCACCAGAAATGCGGACAACATTTGTCAAGCCGTGTGTTCCCTTTGTCAAGCTGTAATAAGTAGGGGTAAGGACGTTAACCACCTCGGAACATCCTCCCTTATACGTCACCTGCAGCGCATTCATAATAAGTCAGTGACAAGTTCAAAAACTTTGTCCGACAGCGGAAGCAGTCCACTGACCAGTAAATCCCTTCCTCTTGTAACCAAGCTCACGCAAACCACCCCACCAACTCCCTCAGTGTCAATTTCCTCCTTCCCCAGGAATGCCAATAGTCCTGCAGGCCATGTCACTGGCAATTCTGATGATTCCTCTCCTGCCTGGGATTCCTCCGATGCATCCTTGCGTGTAACGCCTACTGCTGCTGGCGCTGCTGTTGTTGCTGCTGGGAGTCGATGGTCATCCCAGAGGGGAAGTCGTAAGCCCACTTGTACTACTTCCAGTAAGCAATTGACTGTTCAACAGTCCTTTGCGAGGAAGATGAAATATCACAGCAGTCATCCTGCTGCAAAGCAGATAACTGAGGCCTTGACAACTATGTTGGTGTTAGACGTGCGTCCGGTATCCGCCGTTAGTTCACAGGGAACTAGACAATTTATTGAGGCAGTGTGCCCCCGTTACCAAATACCACCTAGGTTCCACTTCTCTAGGCAGGCGATACCGAGAATGTACACGGACCTCAGAAAAAGAGTCACCAGTGTCCTAAAAAATGCAGTTGTACCCAATGTCCACTTAACCACGGACATGTGGACAAGTGGAGCAGGGCAGGGTCAGGACTATATGACTGTGACAGCCCACTGGGTAGATGTATGGACTCCCGCCGCAAGAACAGCAGCGGCGGCACCAGTAGCAGCATCTCGCAAACGCCAACTCTTTCCTAGGCAGGCTACGCTTTGTATCACCGGTTTCCAGAATACGCACACAGCTGAAAACCTCTTACGGCAACTGAGGAAGATCATCGCGGAATGGCTTACCCCAATTGGACTCTCCTGTGGATTTGTGGCATCGGACAACGCCAGCAATATTGTGTGTGCATTAAATATGGGCAAATTCCAGCACGTCCCATGTTTTGCACATACCTTGAATTTGGTGGTGCAGAATTTTTTAAAAAACGACAGGGGCGTGCAAGAGATGCTGTCGGTGGCCAGAAGAATTGCGGGACACTTTCGGCGTACAGGCACCACGTACAGAAGACTGGAGCACCACCAAAAACTACTGAACCTGCCCTGCCATCATCTGAAGCAAGAAGTGGTAACGAGGTGGAATTCAACCCTCTATATGCTTCAGAGGTTGGAGGAGCAGCAAAAGGCCATTCAAGCCTATACAATTGAGCACGATATAGGAGGTGGAATGCACCTGTCTCAAGCGCAGTGGAGAATGATTTCAACGTTGTGCAAGGTTCTGATGCCCTTTGAACTTGCCACACGTGAAGTCAGTTCAGACACTGCCAGCCTGAGTCAGGTCATTCCCCTCATCAGGCTTTTGCAGAAGAAGCTGGAGACATTGAAGGAGGAGCTAACACGGAGCGATTCCGCTAAGCATGTGGGACTTGTGGATGGAGCCCTTAATTCGCTTAACAAGGATTCACGGGTGGTCAATCTGTTGAAATCAGAGCACTACATTTTGGCCACCGTGCTCGATCCTAGATTTAAAGCCTACCTTGGATCTCTCTTTCCGGCAGACACAAGTCTGCTGGGGTTGAAAGACCTGCTGGTGAGAAAATTGTCAAGTCAAGCGGAACGCGACCTGTCAACATCTCCTCCTTCACATTCTCCCGCAACTGGGGGTGCGAGGAAAAGGCTCAGAATTCCGAGCCCACCCGCTGGCGGTGATGCAGGGCAGTCTGGAGCGACTGCTGATGCTGACATCTGGTCCGGACTGAAGGACCTGACAACGATTACGGATACGGACATGTCGTCTACTGGCACTGCATATGATTCTCTCCCCATTGAAAGAATGGTGGAGGATTATATGAGTGACCGCATCCAAGTAGGCACGTCACACAGTCCGTACTTATACTGGCAGGAAAAAGAGGCAATTTGGAGGCCCTTGCACAAACTGGCTTTATTCTACCTAAGTTGCCCTCCCACAAGTGTGTACTCCGAAAGAGTGTTTAGTGCCGCCGCTCACCTTGTCAGCAATCGGCGTACGAGGTTACATCCAGAAAATGTGGAGAAGATGATGTTCATTAAAATGAATTATAATCAATTCCTCCGCGGAGACATTGACCAGCAGCAATTGCCTCCACAAAGTACACAGGGAGCTGAGATGGTGGATTCCAGTGGGGACGAATTGATAATCTGTGAGGAGGGGGATGTACACGGTGATATATCGGAGGATGATGATGAGGTGGACATCTTGCCTCTGTAGAGCCAGTTTGTGCAAGGAGAGATTAATTGCTTCTTTTTTGGGGGGGGTCCAAACCAACCCGTCATATCAGTCACAGTCGTGTGGCAGACCCTGTCACTGAAATGATGGGTTGGTTAAAGTGTGCATGTCCTGTTTTGTTTATACAACATAAGGGTGGGTGGGAGGGCCCAAGGACAATTCCATCTTGCACCTCTTTTTTCTTTTATTTTTCTTTGCGTCATGTGCTGTTTGGGGAGGGTTTTTTGGAAGGGCCATCCTGCGTGACACTGCAGTGCCACTCCTAGATGGGCCCGGTGTTTGTGTCGGCCACTAGGGTCGCTTATCTTACTCACACAGTCAGCTACCTCATTGCGCCTCTTTTTTTCTTTGCGTCATGTGCTGTTTGGGGAGGGTTTTTTGGAAGGGACATCCTGCGTGACACTGCAGTGCCACTCCTAGATGGGCCCGGTGTTTGTGTCGGCCACTTGGGTCGCTTATCTTACTCACACAGTCAGCTACCTCATTGCGCCTCTTTTTTTCTTTGCGTCATGTGCTGTTTGGGGAGGGTTTTTTGGAAGGGACATCCTGCGTGACACTGCAGTGCCACTCCTAGATGGGCCCGGTGTTTGTGTCGGCCACTAGGGTCACTTATCTTACTCACACAGTCAGCTACCTCATTGCGCCTCTTTTTTTCTTTGCGTCATGTGCTGTTTGGGGAGGGTTTTTTGGAAGGGACATCCTGCGTGACACTGCAGTGCCACTCCTAGATGGGCCCGGTGTTTGTGTCGGCCACTAGGGTCGCTTATCTTACTCACACAGCTACCTCATTGCGCCTCTTTTTTTCTTTGCGTCATGTGCTGTTTGGGGAGGGTTTTTTGGAAGGGACATCCTGCGTGACACTGCAGTGCCACTCCTAGATGGGCCCGGTGTTTGTGTCGGCCACTAGGGTCGCTTATCTTACTCACACAGCGACCTCGGTGCAAATTTTAGGACTAAAAATAATATTGTGAGGTGTGAGGTATTCAGAATAGACTGAAAATGAGTGGAAATTATGGTTTTTGAGGTTAATAATACTTTGGGATCAAAATGACCCCCAAATTCTATGATTTAAGCTGTTTTTTAGGGTTTTTTGAAAAAAACACCCGAATCCAAAACACACCCGAATCCGACAAAAAAAATTCGGTGAGGTTTTGCCAAAACGCGGTCGAACCCAAAACACGGCCGCGGAACCGAACCCAAAACCAAAACACAAAACCCGAAAAATTTCCGGCGCTCATCTCTAGTTTTGTGTTTTGGTTTTGGATTCGGTTCCGCGGCCGTGTTTTGGATTCGGACACGTTTTGGCAGAACCTCCCTGAATTTTTTTTGTCGGATTCGGGTGTGTTTTGGATTCGGGTGTTTTTTTACAAAAAACACTCAAAAACAGCTTAAATAAAAGAATTTGGGGGTCATTTTGATCCCTAGTATTATTAACCTCAATAACCACAATTTCCACTCATTTGCATTTCCAGTCTATTCTGAACACCTCACACCTCACAATATTATTTTTAGTCCTAAAATTTGCACCGAGGTCGCTGGATGGCTAAGCTAAGCGACCCAAGTGGCTGACACAAACACCTGGCCCATCTAGGAGTGGCACTGCAGTGTCTGACAGGATGGCACTTCAAAAAAATAGTCCCCAAACAGCACATGATGCAAAGAAAAAAAGAGGCGCAATGAGGTAGCTGTGTGACTAAGCTAAGTGACCCAAGTGGCCGACACAAACACCTGGCCCATCTAGGAGTGGCACTGCAGTGTCAGACAGGATGGCACTTCAACAAAATAGTCCCCAAACAGCACATGATGCAAAGAAAAAAAGAGGCGCAATGAGGTAGCTGTGTGACTAAGCTAAGCGACCCAAGTGGCCGACACAAACACCTGGCCCATCTAGGAGTGGCAATGCACTGTCCTACTACTATATATATACTGCGCGCAACTTAAATGCACCACAGGTATGGATGGATACTATACTTGACGACACAGAGGTAGGTAGAGCAGTGGTCTTCTGTACCGTACTGCTATATATTATATACTGGTGGTCAGCAAACTGTGCAAAACTGAAATGCACCACAGGAATGGATGGATAGTATACTTGACGACACAGAGGTAGGTAGAGCAGTGGCCTTCTGTACCGTACTGCTATATATTATATACTGGTGGTCAGCAAACTGTGCAAAACTGAAATGCACCACAGGTATGGATAGATAGTATACATGACGACACAGAGGTAGGTAGAGCAGTGGCTTTCTGTACCGTACTGCTATATATTATATACTGGTGGTCAGCAAACTGTGCAAAACTGAAATGCACCACAGGTATGGATGGATAGTATACTTGACGACACAGAGGTAGGTAGAGCAGTGGCCTACTGTACTGTACTGCTATATATTTTATACTGGTGGTCAGCAAAATTATGCACTGTACTCCTACTATATATACTACAAAGCAGCACAGATATGGAGCATTTTTCAGGCAGAGAACGTATAATACTGGTGGTCACTGGTCAGCAAAACTCTGCACTGTACTCCTCCTATATAATACTGGTGGTCCCCAGTACCCACAATAAAGCAGTGTGAGCACAGATATATGCAGCACACTGAGCACAGATATGGAGCGTTTTTCAGGCAGAGAACGTATAATATTGGTGGTCACTGGTCAGCAAAACTCTGCACTGTCCTCCTACTATATAATACTGCTGGTCCCCAGTCCCCACAATAAAGCAATTAGCACACTGAGCACAGATATTTGCAGCACACTGAGCACAGTCAGATATGGAGGGTTTTTCAGACAAAGAACGTAGATATTTGCACTTGTAGAACACTGAGCACAGATATTTGCAGCCCACTGAACATAGAAACTGAGAGGACGCCAGCCACGTACTCTCACGATCATCTCCAATGCACAAGCGAAAAATGGCGGCGGCGCGCGGCTTTATATAGAATCCGAATCTCGCGAGAATCCGACCGCGGGATGATGACGTTCGGGCGCGCTTGGTTTAACCGAGCAAGGCAGGAGGATCCGAGTATGCCTCGGAACCGTGTAAAATGGGTGAAGTTCGGGGGGGTTCGGATTCCGAGGATCCGAACCCGCTCATCACTAATCTTGACAGGTGTGAACAGTATTTGAATTTGCCAGGTCTATGGGATGGCATACTGACACTGAGATCCTGAAGACTGACAATGCTGCCAGCCACAATACCGGCTAACAGGGGCTATACGCACTAATTGGTGTCCATGACACCCACCGAGTGAGACTAGAACTTGTGGCGAGCGCCAGAGAGGCGTCACTGAGCTCTTTTGTACCTGGTGCTGCATGGGGCGTGGCTTCGTAGGGTTACCCACGGGAGGCGCATGGCTTCACAGGAGTGGGCGTGGCTAAGCGTCCCGAACCGCATTTTCGGCACTCCGGGGGAACGGGAGCTGTGGCCTGCCCCCGGAGACTGGCGTGTCTGCAGTGCCAGCTCCTACATGGTGATAGGAGCTGGGTTGCTGCTCGTAATGTTACAGTGCAGCACCCGGCTTCTTTCACTGAGCAGGAGCCGGCACTTTGGTGTCACCCCTTGGCGGATGACACCCGGGTACGGGCCGCACCCACCCTGTGATGCCACTGGCGAGTGCACCTCCTTACTGTACCCCTCATACTATACTTGACAGCCACTTCTCCCGTTTCTCCTCTACAAATTAATTTCATTACGTTACTCATGAGCATATGGATACACATTTTTTATACATGCACAGAATGTATATGCAAAGGAGCAAAGAAGGAGCAAACAAGCCATATTGCAGTGCAAGAGAGCAAATTCATTTATTTATTTGCATGCGGGAAAAATACTGACTGCTTTTACATGTAAATAAAAAAATACTGGGCAGCTTTATTTTTAGGATGACATTTAGAGTTAGAGGAATTCAATTACCTGCTATCCATTCTTGCAGTAAAAAAAATCATAAAATTCTGTTTTACCGCAATTTTTTAAGGGGGAAGGATACCCCCTATTTCTCTGACGTCCTAGTGGATGCTGGGAACTCCGTAAGGACCATGGGGAATAGCGGCTCCGCAGGAGACTGGGCACAAAAAGAAAGCTTTAGGACTACCTGGTGTGCACTGGCTCCTCCCCCTATGACCCTCCTCCAAGCCTCAGTTAGATTTTTGTGCCCGACCGAGCAGGGTGCAATCTAGGGGGCTCTCCTGAGCTTCTTAGATAAAAGTTAGTTTTAGGTTTTTTATTTTCAGTGAGACCTGCTGGCAACAGGCTCACTGCATCGAGGGACTAAGGGGAGAAGAAGCGAACCTGCCTGCTTGCAGCCAGCTTGGGCTTCTTAGGCTACTGGACACCATTAGCTCCAGAGGGATCGAACACAGCCAGAGCCGCGCCGCTGGCCCCCTTACAGAGCCAGAAGCAAGAAGAGGTCCGGAAAATCGGCGGCAGAAGACATCAGTCTTCATCAAGGTAGCGCACAGCACTGCAGCTGTGCGCCATTGCTCCTCATGCACACCTCACACTGCGGTCACTGATGGGTGCAGGGCGCTGGGGGGGGGGGCGCCCTGAGCAGCAATATTAACACCTTGGCTGGCAAAAATACATCACATATAACCCCCAGGGCTATATGGATGTATATTAACCCCTGCCAGAATCCATAAAAATGCGGGAGAAAAGTCTGCGAAAAAGGGGCGGAGCTATCTCCTTAGCACACTGGCGCCATTTTTCCCTCACAGCTCCGTTGGAGGGAAGCTCCCTGGCTCTCCCCTGCAGTTAATACACTACAGAAAGGGTTAAAAAGAGAGGGGGGGGCACAATTTAGGCGCAGTATACATATATATATGCAGCTATAAGGGAAAACACTTTTTATAGGTGCTATCCCTGTGATATATAGCGCCCTGGTGTGTGCTGGCATACTCTCCCTCTGTCTCCCCAAAGGGCTTTGTGGGGTCCTGTCCTCTATCAGAGCATTCCCTGTGTGTGTGCTGTGTGTCGGTATGGCTGTGTCGACAGGTATGTGGAGGATAATGAGGTGGAGGCGGAGCGAATGCCTGTAAATATGTTGTCACCCCCTGCGGGGTCGACACCGGTGTGGTTGAACTTATGGAAAGATTACGTGAAAGTGTCAACTCCTTACATAAAAGGTCGACGACACAGAACAGCCGGCTACTCAGCTTGTGCCTTTTCCAGCGTCTCAAATGTCATGGGGGGCTCTAAATTAGAGATGAGCGGGTTCGGTTTCTCTGAATCCGAACCCGCCCGAACTTCATGGTTTTTTTCACGGGTCCGAGCAGACTCGGATCCTCCCGCCTTGCTCGGTTAACCCGAGCGCGCCCGAACGTCATCATGACGCTGTCGGATTCTCGCGAGACTCGGATTCTATATAAGGAGCCGCGCGTCGCCGCCATTTTCACACGTGCATTGAGATTGATAGGGAGAGGACGTGGCTGGCGTCCTCTCCATTTAGATTAGAAGAGAGAGAGAGAGAGAGAGAGAGAGAGAGATTGACCTGATTTACTGGAGCTTAGGAGTACTGTAGAAGTGTAGAGAGTGCAGAGTTTACTAGTGACTGACCACAGTGACCACCAGACAGTGCAGTTTTGTTTTATTTAATATATCCGTTCTCTGCCTGAAAAAAACGATACACACAGTGACTCAGTCACATACCATATCTGTGTGCACTGCTCAGCCCAATGTGCTGCATCATCTATGTATATATATCTGACTGTGCTCAGCTCACACAGCTTATAATTGTGGGGGAGACTGGGGAGCACTGCAGTGCCAGTTATAGGTTATAGCAGGAGCCAGGAGTACATATTATATTAAAATTAAACAGTGCACACTTTTGCTGCAGGAGTGCCACTGCCAGTGTGACTGACCAGTGACCTGACCACACTGACCACCAGTATAGTTAGTAGTATACTATATTGTGATTGCCTGAAAAAGTTAAACACTCGTCGTGTGACTTCACTTGTGTGGTGTTTTTTTTTTTATTCTATAAAAAACTCATTCTGCTGACAGACAGTGTCCAGCAGGTCCGTCATTATATAATATATACCTGTCCGGCTGCAGTAGTGATATATATATATTTTTTATATCATTATTTATCATCCAGTCGCAGCAGACACAGTACGGTAGTTCACGGCTGTAGCTACCTCTGTGTCGGCACTCGGCAGTCCATCCATAATTGTATACCACCTACCCGTGGTTTTTTTTTTCTTTCTTCTTTATACATACATACTACTACATCTCTTTATCAACCAGTCTATATTAGCAGCAGACACAGTACAGTACGGTAGTTCACGGCTGTAGCTACCTCTGTGTCGGCACTCGGCAGTCCGTCCATAATTGTATACCACCTACCCGAGGTTTTTTTTTCTTTCTTCTTTATACATACATACTACTACATCTCTTTATCAACCAGTCTATATTAGCAGCAGACACAGTACAGTACGGTAGTCCACGGCTGTAGCTACCTCTGTGTCGGCACTCGGCAGTCCGTCCATAATTGTATACCACCTACCCGTGGTTTTTTTTTCTTTCTTCTTTATACATACATACTACTACATCTCTTTATCAACCAGTCTATATTAGCAGCAGACACAGTACAGTACGGTAGTTCACGGCTGTAGCTACCTCTGTGTCGGCACTCGGCAGTCCGTCCATAATTGTATACCACCTACCCGTGTTTTTTTTTCTTTCTTCTTTATACATACATACTACTACATCTCTTTATCAACCAGTCTATATTAGCAGCAGACACAGTACAGTACGGTAGTCCACGGCTGTAGCTACCTCTGTGTCGGCACTTGGCAGTCCGTCCATAATTGTATACCACCTACCCGTGGTTTTTTTTTCTTTCTTCTTTATACATACATACTACTACATCTCTTTATCAACCAGTGTATTTTAGCAGCAGACACAGTACAGTACGGTAGTCCACGGCTGTAGCTACCTCTGTGTCGGCACTCGGCAGTCCGTCCATAATTGTATACCACCTACCCGTGGTTTTTTTTTCTTTCTTCTTTATACATACATACTACTACATCTCTTTATCAACCAGTCTATATTAGCAGCAGACACAGTACAGTACGGTAGTCCACGGCTGTAGCTACCTCTGTGTCGGCACTCGGCAGTCCGTCCATAATTGTATACCACCTACCCGTGGTTTTTTTTTCTTTCTTCTTTATACATACATACTACTACATCTCTTTATCAACCAGTCTATATTAGCAGCAGACACAGTACAGTACGGTAGTCCACGGCTGTAGCTACCTCTGTGTCGGCACTCGGCAGTCCGTCCATAATTGTATACCACCTACCCGTGGTTTTTTTTTCTTTCTTCTTTATACATACATACTACTACATCTCTTTATCAACCAGTCTATATTAGCAGCAGACACAGTACAGTACGGTAGTCCACGGCTGTAGCTACCTCTGTGTCGGCACTCGGCAGTCCGTCCATAATTGTATACCACCTACCCGTGGTTTTTTTTTCTTTCTTCTTTATACATACATACTACTACATCTCTTTATCAACCAGTCTATATTAGCAGCAGACACAGTACAGTACGGTAGTTCACGGCTGTAGCTACCTCTGTGTCGGCACTCGGCAGTCCATCCATAATTGTATACTAGTATCCATCCATCTCCATTGTTTACCTGAGGTGCCTTTTAGTTGTGCCTATTAAAATATGGAGAACAAAAATGTTGAGGTTCCAAAATTAGGGAAAGATCAAGATCCACTTCCACCTCGTGCTGAAGCTGCTGCCACTAGTCATGGCCGAGACGATGAAATGCCAGCAACGTCGTCTGCCAAGGCCGATGCCCAATGTCATAGTACAGAGCATGTCAAATCCAAAACACCAAATATCAGTAAAAAAAGGACTCCAAAACCTAAAATAAAATTGTCGGAGGAGAAGCGTAAACTTGCCAATATGCCATTTACCACACGGAGTGGCAAGGAACGGCTGAGGCCCTGGCCTATGTTCATGGCTAGTGGTTCAGCTTCACATGAGGATGGAGGCACTCAGCCTCTCGCTAGAAAAATGAAAAGACTCAAGCTGGCAAAAGCAGTAGCACCGCAAAGAACTGTGCGTTCTTCGAAATCCCAAATCCACAAGGAGAGTCCAATTGTGTCGGTTGCGATGCCTGACCTTCCCAACACTGGACGTGAAGAGCATGCGCCTTCCACCATTTGCACGCCCCCTGCAAGTGCTGGAAGGAGCACCCGCAGTCCAGTTCCTGATTGTCAGATTGAAGATGTCAGTGTTGAAGTACACCAGGATGAGGAGGATATGGGTGTTGCTGGCGCTGGGGAGGAAATTGACCAGGAGGATTCTGATGGTGAGGTGGTTTGTTTAAGTCAGGCACCCGGGGAGACACCTGTTGTCCATGGGAGGAATATGGCCGTTGACATGCCTGGTGAAAATACCAAAAAAATCAGCTCTTCGGTGTGGAACTATTTCAACAGAAATGCGGACAACAGGTGTCAAGCCGTGTGTTCCCTTTGTCAAGCTGTAATAAGTAGGGGTAAGGACGTTAACCACCTCGGAACATCCTCCCTTATACGTCACCTGCAGCGCATTCATAATAAGTCAGTGACAAGTTCAAAAACTTTGGGTGACAGCGGAAGCAGTCCACTGACCAGTAAATCCCTTCCTCTTGTAACCAAGCTCACGCAAACCACCCCACCAACTCCCTCAGTGTCAATTTCCTCCTTCCCCAGGAATGCCAATAGTCCTGCAGGCCATGTCACTGGCAATTCTGATGATTCCTCTCCTGCCTGGGATTCCTCCGATGCATCCTTGCGTGTAACGCCTACTGCTGCTGGCGCTGCTGCTGTTGTTGCTGCTGGGAGTCGATGGTCATCCCAGAGGGGAAGTCGTAAGACCACTTTTACTACTTCCACCAAGCAATTGACTGTCCAACAGTCCTTTGCGAGGAAGATGAAATATCACAGCAGTCATCCTACTGCAAAGCGGATAACTGAGGCCTTGGCATCCTGGGTGGTGAGAAACGTGGTTCCGGTATCCATCATTACTGCAGAGCCAACTAGAGACTTGTTGGAGGTACTGTGTCCCCGGTACCAAATACCATCTAGGTTCCATTTCTCTAGGCAGGCGATACCGAAAATGTACACAGACCTCAGAAAAAGAGTCACCAGTGTCCTAAAAAATGCAGCTGTACCCAATGTCCACTTAACCACGGACATGTGGACAAGTGGAGCAGGGCAGGGTCAGGACTATATGACTGTGACAGCCCACTGGGTAGATGTATGGACTCCCGCCGCAAGAACAGCAGCGGCGGCACCAGTAGCAGCATCTCGCAAACGCCAACTCTTTCCTAGGCAGGCTACGCTTTGTATCACCGGTTTCCAGAATACGCACACAGCTGAAAACCTCTTACGGCAACTGAGGAAGATCATCGCGGAATGGCTTACCCCAATTGGACTCTCCTGTGGATTTGTGGCATCGGACAACGCCAGCAATATTGTGTGTGCATTAAATATGGGCAAATTCCAGCACGTCCCATGTTTTGCACATACCTTGAATTTGGTGGTGCAGAATTATTTAAAAAACGACAGGGGCGTGCAAGAGATGCTGTCGGTGGCCAGAAGAATTGCGGGACACTTTCGGCGTACAGGCACCACGTACAGAAGACTGGAGCACCACCAAAAACTACTGAACCTGCCCTGCCATCATCTGAAGCAAGAAGTGGTAACGAGGTGGAATTCAACCCTCTATATGCTTCAGAGGTTGGAGGAGCAGCAAAAGGCCATTCAAGCCTATACAATTGAGCACGATATAGGAGGTGGAATGCACCTGTCTCAAGCGCAGTGGAGAATGATTTCAACGTTGTGCAAGGTTCTGCTGCCCTTTGAACTTGCCACACGTGAAGTCAGTTCAGACACTACCAGCCTGAGTCAGGTCATTCCCCTCATCAGGCTTTTGCAGAAGAAGCTGGAGACATTGAAGGAGGAGCTAACACGGAGCGATTCCGCTAGGCATGTGGGACTTGTGGATGGAGCCCTTAATTCGCTTAACAAGGATTCACGGGTGGTCAATCTGTTGAAATCAGAGCACTACATTTTGGCCACCATGCTCGATCCTAGATTTAAAGCCTACCTTGGATCTCTCTTTCCGGCAGACACAAGTCTGCTGGGGTTGAAAGACCTGCTGGTGAGAAAATTGTCAAGTCAAGCGGAACGCGACCTGTCAACATCTCCTCCTTCACATTCTCCCGCAACTGGGGGTGAGAGGAAAAGGCTCAGAATTCCGAGCCCACCCGCTGGCGGTGATGCAGGGCAGTCTGGAGCGACTGCTGATGCTGACATCTGGTCCGGACTGAAGGACCTGACAACGATTACGGACATGTCGTCTACTGTCACTGCATATGATTCTCTCCCCATTGAAAGAATGGTGGAGGATTATATGAGTGACCGCATCCAAGTAGGCACGTCACACAGTGTTATGGTCTCCTGCCCTGTGCTGCCACGTCGTCATGGCAACCGGGAGACAAGTGCTAGTGGAGTAACCTGAGCGCAGCTGATACTCCGGTTCGGGTCTTTTGCTGTGCAGTGGTTATAGGCTCTGTGCACGGCAGGGGATCCGGTGCTGGTTTTTGTGCTCACAGTCTGTGAGGTCTGAGTGGGGCGTGGACAGCACCTGCTTTATAAGGCCTCTTTTCAGGGTAAGCAGATGCTGCTGAATCTTTGTTGGTTAGTCAGTTCATGAACGTTAGCCAGTACTGTGTAGCTTTGTATTTGTTTGTTGCTTACTGCATATAGGCCTGGGAATTTGGTATTACACTCTGCCAATCCAGACCTAGCAGTAAGACTGGAGTCAGTCGTTTAGCTTGCTGGGGTTCTGTTACTACCCTGTGAACTTAGCAAGTTTGCGGCTGTATTCTAAGACTTGCCTGTCTAATCCTGTCTCACTGTGCTAGGTGTCAGGGGTCAGTTTAGTGGCAGTAAGCTAAAACCTGTGCACTGCAAGTGAGAATTTGGATTGTGGAGATTCTCCTTGTGTCTATCATTCCATCTCTGACCAAGGAGTTTACTGCCACACCCGTTGGTAACCCTTTAGGGTTTTGCTGTTGCACTTAGCAACAGCATTTCGGGTACTCTACGTTTTAAAACACAACATCTTGCTTTTTCCATCTTAGCAGTTCTAATACAAGGGAGATACCCAGTTCCTTAGCCTCTGGGCTTCTCTGTTCACTTTGTGTGTATTTTGTTACCCTATCACCTTCTGTGTACGTTATGTCATATCCCCCAGTTTGTCTGTGAGTCCATCTGTTTTGCATAACAGTTCAAACACCAGTACATTCCTGCAGACACTGGAGTGCATAACAGTTCTGACACCAGTACTTTCCTGCTGGCACTGGTGTGCATAACATATTCAGCAGCCAAATACTCCTGTTGAAATTTTGTGGGAATATGGAGCATACCCCTCAAAATACGTTGCAACAGGTGGTCGATCAGGTGCAGGTCCTGACTCGACAATTTAATGATTTGTCCATTAAAATGCACACCTCCCAGGCTGCTGGCGGAGCTCCCGCAGCAGCAGCACCTGCAGGGGTTAAGGAGTAGAGATGAGCGGGTTCGGTTTCTTTGAATCCGAACCCGCACGAACTTAACTTTTTTTTTCACGGGTCCGAGCGACTCGGATCTTCCCGCCTTGCTCGGTTAACCCGAGCGCGCCCGAACGTCATCATGACGCTGTCGGATTCTCGCGAGACTCGGATTCTATATAAGGAGCCGCGCGTCGCCGCCATTTTCACACGTGCATTGAGATTCATAGGGAGAGGACGTGGCTGGCGTCCTCTCCATTTAGATTAGATTTAGAAGAGAGAGAGAGAGAGAGAGAGATTGCTGTGATACTGTAGATTAGAAGAGAGTGCAGACAGAGTTTAGTGACTGACGACCACAGTGACCAGTGACCACCAGAGACAGTGCAGTTGTTTGTTTTATTTAATATATCCGTTCTCTGCCTGAAAAAAACGATACACAGTCACACAGTGACTCAGTCTGTGTGCACTGCTCAGCCCAGTGTGCTGCACATCAATGTATTGTATATAAAGCTTACAATTGTGGGGGAGACTGGGGAGCACTGCAGGTTGTTATAGCAGGAGCCAGGAGTACATGATAAATAATATTATATTAAAATTAAACAGTGCACACTTTTGCTGCAGGAGTGCCACTGCCAGTGTGACTAGTGGTGACCAGTGCCTGACCACCAGTATATTAGTAGTATTGTATACTATCTCTTTATCAACCAGTCTATATTAGCAGCAGACACAGTACAGTGCGGTAGTTCACGGCTGTGGCTACCTCTGTGTCGGCACTCGGCAGGCAGTCCGTCCATCCATAATTGTATTATAATATATACCACCTAACCGTGGTTTTTTTTTCATTCTTTATACCGTCGTCATACTAGTTGTTACGAGTATACTACTATCTCTTTATCAACCAGTGTACAGTGCGGTAGTTCACGGCTGTGGCTACCTCTGTGTCGGCACTCGGCAGGCAGTCCGTCCAACCATAATTGTATTATAATATATACCACCTAACCGTGTTTTTTTTTTCATTCTTTATACCGTCGTCATACTAGTTGTTACGAGTATACTACTATCTCTTTATCAACCAGTGTACAGTGCGGTAGTTCACGGCTGTGGCTACCTCTGTGTCGGCACTCGGCAGGCAGTCCGTCCATCCATATTTGTATTATAATATATACCACCTAACCGTGGTTTTTTTTTCATTCTTTATACCGTCGTCATACTAGTTGTTACGAGTATACTACTATCTCTTTATCAACCAGTGTACAGTGCGGTAGTTCACGGCTGTGGCTACCTCTGTGTCGGCACTCGGCAGGCAGTCCGTCCAACCATAATTGTATTATAATATATACCACCTAACCGTGGTTTTTTTTTCATTCTTTATACCGTCGTCATACTAGTTGTTACGAGTATACTACTATCTCTTTATCAACCAGTGTACAGTGCGGTAGTTCACGGCTGTGGCTACCTCTGTGTCGGCACTCGGCAGGCAGTCCGTCCAACCATAATTGTATTATAATATATACCACCTAACCGTGGTTTTTTTTTCATTCTTTATACCGTCGTCATACTAGTTGTTACGAGTATACTACTATCTCTTTATCAACCAGTGTACAGTGCGGTAGTTCACGGCTGTGGCTACCTCTGTGTCGGCACTCGGCAGGCAGTCCGTCCAT
Source organism: Pseudophryne corroboree (assembly GCF_028390025.1). NCBI lineage: Eukaryota > Metazoa > Chordata > Amphibia > Anura > Myobatrachidae > Pseudophryne > Pseudophryne corroboree. The sequence goes on from NC_086452.1 coordinate 403,255,905, forward strand.
CCATAATTGTATTATATACCACCTAACCGTGGTTTTTTTATACCACCTAACCGTGGCAGTCCGTCCATAATTGTATACTAGTATCCAATCCATCCATCTCCATTGTTTACCTGAGGTGCCTTTTAGTTCTGCCTATAAAATATGGAGAACAAAAAAGTTGAGGTTCCAAAATTAGGGAAAGATCAAGATCCACTTCCACCTCGTGCTGAAGCTGCTGCCACTAGTCATGGCCGAGACGATGAAATGCCAGCAACGTCGTCTGCCAAGGCCGATGCCCAATGTCATAGTACAGAGCATGTCAAATCCAAAACACCAAATATCAGAAAAAAAAGGACTCCAAAACCTAAAATAAAATTGTCGGAGGAGAAGCGTAAACTTGCCAATATGCCATTTACCACACGGAGTGGCAAGGAATGGCTGAGGCCCTGGCCTATGTTCATGGCTAGTGGTTCAGCTTCACATGAGGATGGAAGCACTCAGCCTCTCGCTAGAAAACTGAAAAGACTCAAGCTGGCAAAAGCACCGCAAAGAACTGTGCGTTCTTTGAAATCCCAAATCCACAAGGAGAGTCCAATTGTGTCGGTTGCGATGCCTGACCTTCCCAACACTGGACGTGAAGAGCATGCGCCTTCCACCATTTGCACGCCCCCTGCAAGTGCTGGAAGGAGCACCCGCAGTCCAGTTCCTGATAGTCAGATTGAAGATGTCAGTGTTGAAGTACACCAGGATGAGGAGGATATGGGTGTTGCTGGCGCTGGGGAGGAAATTGACCAGGAGGATTCTGATGGTGAGGTGGTTTGTTTAAGTCAGGCACCCGGGGAGACACCTGTTGTCCGTGGGAGGAATATGGCCGTTGACATGCCAGGTGAAAATACCAAAAAAATCAGCTCTTCGGTGTGGAGGTATTTCACCAGAAATGCGGACAACAGGTGTCAAGCCGTGTGTTCCCTTTGTCAAGCTGTAATAAGTAGGGGTAAGGACGTTAACCACCTCGGAACATCCTCCCTTATACGTCACCTGCAGCGCATTCATAATAAGTCAGTGACAAGTTCAAAAACTTTGGGTGACAGCGGAAGCAGTCCACTGACCAGTAAATCCCTTCCTCTTGTAACCAAGCTCACGCAAACCACCCCACCAACTCCCTCAGTGTCAATTTCCTCCTTCCCCAGGAATGCCAATAGTCCTGCAGGCCATGTCATTGGCAAGTCTGACGAGTCCTCTCCTGCCTGGGATTCCTCCGATGCATCCTTGCGTGTAACGCCTACTGCTGCTGGCGCTGCTGTTGTTGCCGCTGGGAGTCGATGGTCATCCCAGAGGGGAAGTCGTAAGCCCACTTGTACTACTTCCAGTAAGCAATTGACTGTTCAACAGTCCTTTGCGAGGAAGATGAAATATCACAGCAGTCATCCTACTGCAAAGCGGATAACTGAGTCCTTGACAACTATGTTGGTGTTAGACGTGCGTCCGGTATCCGCCGTTAGTTCACAGGGAACTAGACAATTTATTGAGGCAGTGTGCCCCCGTTACCAAATACCATCTAGGTTCCACTTCTCTAGGCAGGCGATACCGAGAATGTACACGGACGTCAGAAAAAGACTCACCAGTGTCCTAAAAAATGCAGTTGTACCCAATGTCCACTTAACCACGGACATGTGGACAAGTGGAGCAGGGCAGGGTCAGGACTATATGACTGTGACAGCCCACTGGGTAGATGTATGGACTCCCGCCGCAAGAACAGCAGCGGCGGCACCAGTAGCAGCATCTCGCAAACGCCAACTCTTTCCTAGGCAGGCTACGCTTTGTATCACCGCTTTCCAGAATACGCACACAGCTGAAAACCTCTTACGGCAACTGAGGAAGATCATCGCGGAATGGCTTACCCCAATTGGACTCTCCTGTGGATTTGTGGCATCGGACAACGCCAGCAATATTGTGTGTGCATTAAATATGGGCAAATTCCAGCACGTCCCATGTTTTGCACATACCTTGAATTTGGTGGTGCAGAATTTTTTAAAAAACGACAGGGGCGTGCAAGAGATGCTGTCGGTGGCCAGAAAAATTGCGGGACACTTTCGGCGTACAGGCACCACGTACAGAAGACTGGAGCACCACCAAAAACTACTGAACCTGCCCTGCCATCATCTGAAGCAAGAAGTGGTAACGAGGTGGAATTCAACCCTCTATATGCTTCAGAGGTTGGAGGAGCAGCAAAAGGCCATTCAAGCCTATACAATTGAGCACGATATAGGAGATGGAATGCACCTGTCTCAAGTGCAGTGGAGAATGATTTCAACGTTGTGCAAGGTTCTGATGCCCTTTGAACTTGCCACACGTGAAGTCAGTTCAGACACTGCCAGCCTGAGTCAGGTCATTCCCCTCATCAGGCTTTTGCAGAAGAAGCTGGAGGCATTGAAGAAGGAGCTAACACGGAGCGATTCCGCTAGGCATGTGGGACTTGTGGATGCAGCCCTTAATTCGCTTAACAAGGATTCACGGGTGGTCAATCTGTTGAAATCAGAGCACTACATTTTGGCCACCGTGCTCGATCCTAGATTTAAAGCCTACCTTGGATCTCTCTTTCCGGCAGACACAGGTCTGCTGGGGTTGAAAGACCTGCTGGTGACAAAATTGTCAAGTCAAGCGGAACGCGACCTGTCAACATCTCCTCCTTCACATTCTCCCGCAACTGGGGGTGCGAGGAAAAGGCTCAGAATTCCGAGCCCACCCGCTGGCGGTGATGCAGGGCAGTCTGGAGCGACTGCTGATGCTGACATCTGGTCCGGACTGAAGGACCTGACAACGATTACGGACATGTCGTCTACTGTCACTGCATATGATTCTCTCAACATTGATAGAATGGTGGAGGATTATATGAGTGACCGCATCCAAGTAGGCACGTCACACAGTCCGTACTTATACTGGCAGGAAAAAGAGGCAATTTGGAGGCCCTTGCACAAACTGGCTTTATTCTACCTAAGTTGCCCTCCCACAAGTGTGTACTCCGAAAGAGTGTTTAGTGCCGCCGCTCACCTTGTCAGCAATCGGCGTACGAGGTTACATCCAGAAAATGTGGAGAAGATGATGTTCATTAAAATGAATTATAATCAATTCCTCCGCGGAGACATTGACCAGCAGCAATTGCCTCCACAAAGTACACAGGGAGCTGAGATGGTGGATTCCAGTGGGGACGAATTGATAATCTGTGAGGAGGGGGATGTACACGGTGATATATCGGAGGGTGAAGATGAGGTGGACATCTTGCCTCTGTAGAGCCAGTTTGTGCAAGGAGAGATTAATTGCTTCTTTTTTGGGGGGGGTCCAAACCAACCCGTCATATCAGTCACAGTCGTGTGGCAGACCCTGTCACTGAAATGATGGGTTGGTTAAAGTGTGCATGTCCTGTTTTGTTTATACAACATAAGGGTGGGTGGGAGGGCCCAAGGATAATTCCATCTTGCACCTCTTTTTTCTTTTCTTTTTCTTTGCATCATGTGCTGATTGGGGAGGGTTTTTTGGAAGGGACATCCTGCGTGACAGTGCAGTGCCACTCCTAGATGGGCCCGGTGTTTGTGTCGGCCACTAGGGTCGCTAATCTTACTCACACAGCTACCTCATTGCGCCTCTTTTTTTCTTTGCGTCATGTGCTGTTTGGGGAGGGTTTTTTGGAAGGGACATCCTGCGTGACACTGCAGTGCCACTCCTAGATGTGCCCGGTGTTTGTGTCGGCCACTAGGGTCGCTAATCTTACTCACACAGCTACCTCATTGCGCCTCTTTTTTTCTTTGCGTCATGTGCTGTTTGGGGAGGGTTTTTTGGAAGGGACATCCTGCGTGACACTGCAGTGCCACTCCTAGATGTGCCCGGTGTTTGTGTCGGCCACTAGGGTCGCTAATCTTACTCACACAGTCAGCTACCTCATTGCGCCTCTTTTTTTCTTTGCGTCATGTGCTGTTTGGGGAGGGTTTTTTGGAAGGGCCATCCTGCGTGACACTGCAGTGCCACTCCTAGATGGGCCCGGTGTTTGTGTCGGCCACTAGGGTCGCTAATCTTACTCACACAGCTACCTCATTGCGCCTCTTTTTTTCTTTGCGTCATGTGCTGTTTGGGGAGGGTTTTTTGGAAGGGACATCCTGCGTGACACTGCAGTGCCACTCCTAGATGGGCCCGGTGTTTGTGTCGGCCACTAGGGTCGCTTATCTTACTCACACAGCGACCTCGGTGCAAATTTTAGGACTAAAAATAATATTGTGAGGTGTGAGGTATTCAGAATAGACTGAAAATGAGTGTAAATTATGGTTTTTGAGGTTAATAATACTTTGGGATCAAAATGACCCCCAAATTCTATGATTTAAGCTGTTTTTTAGTGTTTTTGGAAAAAAACACCCGAATCCAAAACACACCCGAATCCGACAAAAATAATTCGGTGAGGTTTTGCCAAAACGCGTTCGAACCCAAAACACGGCCGCGGAACCGAACCCAAAACCAAAACACAAAACCCGAAAAATTTCAGGCGCTCATCTCTATTAAGGAGCCGAAAGTAAATCTCCCGGATCGTTTTTCTGGAGATCGCTCGCAGTTCTTTTGTTTCAAGGAGAGCTGCAAGCTATACTTCCGGCTTAGGCCTCAGTCTTCTGGGTCGGAGATTCAGCGGGTGGGCATAGTGATTTCCTTGCTACAAGGAGACCCACAGGTCTGGGCATATGGGTTGCAGCCTGACTGTCCGTCGCTTAAAAGTGTTCATGCTTTTTTTACGGCACTGGGCATGTTGTATGATGACCCTGACAAGACGGCCTCAGCCGAGGCTCAGATTTCGATCCTTAAGCAAGGGCGCAGGCCAGTTGAGGTTTACTGTACGGAGTTTCGGAGGTTGGCCCATGATACCCAGTGGAATGACCCAGCCCTGAGACACCAGTACCGAAGAGGTCTTTCTAACCAGATAAAGGACCAACTGGTTCAATATCCCTTGCCTGATAGCTTGGATCAGCTCATGCAGTTATCCATCCGGGTGGATAGACGGCTGAGAGAGCGTAGGCTTGAAAGGGAGACTGAGATTTCCTTCCTTCCCAAGGGAACCTCAGACTCTGAGGAATTTTCTGAGGAGCCTATGCAGATTGGGGCTACCCGCCTCTCCTCGCGTGAGAAGACGCGGAGGAGACAGCAGGGGTTGTGTTTGTACTGTGGGAATAAAGGTCATGTGGTAGTATCATGCCCAGAAAAGCCGGAAAACTTCAGGGCCTGAGGGTGATGGGAAATATCCTGTCAGGCCAGAAGTCAGAATTTCCCAAGAAGACTTTTATCATTCCGGTGACCTTGAAGATCCTCGGTCAAACTGTCAAGACTGAGGCCTTTGTGGACAGTGGGGCCGACGGGGTTTTTATGGACCGCCAATTCGCCCTGAAACACTCTGTTCCCTTAGTACCCTTGGCATCGGAAATTGAGATTTGTGGGTTAAACGGGGAACCATTATTCCAAGGTAAAATTACCTCTTGCACTAGCCAGATTTCTTTGTTTATTGGAGCCACACACTCTGAAAAATTGTCCTTTTATGTGACTGTCTGTACTTTTGCCCCATTGGTGTTGGGGTTACCCTGGTTAAGGGCCCACAATCCTCAATTTGACTGGGTCTCTGGGGAGATTCTTAGTTGGGGTACTGATTGTTTCAGGAGTCGCTTGAGCCTTCCAGTCAGGCTCTCGCAGCTAAGTTTGCCAGGATTGCCAGGGTGTTATGCAGATTTTGCGGACGTGTTCTCCAAAAAAGTTGCAGAGGTACTACCTCCCCATCGCCCCTATGACTGTGCCATTGATTTGTTGCCAAATGCTAAGCTTCCCAAGAGCAGGTTGTACTCCCTGTCACGTCCTGAGACTCAGGCTATGGCAGAGTACATTCAGGAGAACTTGGCTAAGGGATTTATCAGACCTTCACAGTCTCCAGTTGGGTCGGGGTTCTTCTTCGTGGGTAAAAAGGACGGTTCGTTGCGACCCTGCATCGACTTCAGGGAATTGAACCGTATCACGATTAAAAACTCATACCCACTGCCTCTCATTTCGGTCTTGTTTGACCAGCTTCGTACTGCCACCATTTTTTCTAAGATTGACCTACGCGGTGCGTACAATCTAATCCGAATAAGAGAGGGGGATGAATGGAAGACTGCCTTTAATACCCACTCAGGGCATTATGAATATTTGGTGATGCCTTTTGGGCTCTGTAATGCCCCGGCAGTCTTCCAGGATTTCATGAATGATGTGCTCAGGGAATATTTGGATAGATTCTTAGTTGTATACTTAGATGACATCCTAATCTTCTCCCATTCCCTGGAGGAACATCGGAAGCATGTACGCTTAGTCCTCCAGAAACTCAGAGACCACCAGCTTGGGGCAAAGCTGGAGAAGTGCGAATTTGAAGTTCAGCAAATCGCATTTCTAGGATATATTATCTCCCCAGAAGGTTTCCAAATGGAGGGTTCCAAGGTACAGGCAGTCCTGGATTGGGTGCAGCCCACTAGTTTGAAGGCGCTTCAGCGTTTCCTTGGCTTTGCGAATTTTTATAGACGATTTATCGCTGGATTTTCGTCTATAGTGGCGCCCTTGGTGGCACTCACTAAGAAAGGGGCGGATGTTGCTCACTGGTCTTGTGAGGCTAAAGCGGCTTTTGCCCGTCTCAAAAGGGCATTTGTTTCGGCCAAGGTGCTGCGACACCCAGATCCAGAGCGTCCTTTTGTGGTGGAGGTGGATGCCTCTGAGATGGGTATTGGGGCAGTGCTTTCTCAGATGGGAGTGTCTGATAATCGCCTTCATCCCTGTGCTTACTTTTCCCGTAAATTTTCGCCTGCCGAGATGAATTATGACGTGGGTAACCGGGAATTGTTGGCTATTAAGGATGCACTCGAGGAGTGGAGACACTGGCTTGAGGGGGCTAAGTTTGTGGTCTCAATTCTCACTGACCATAAGAATCTGGCATATTTAGAGTCAGCGAAGCGTCTCAATGCCAGGCAGGCACGATGGGCTTTGTTTTTTGCTCGCTTTAATTTTTTGATAACATATCGCCCTGGGTCAAAAAACATCAAGGCTGATGCGCTCTCGCGGAGTTTTGCTCCAATCCAGGAGACCACCGAGGAGCCGTTGCCCATTGTTTCCCCATCATGTATTAAAGTGGGCATTACCCAGGACCTCTTATCATTAGTCCTTAGAGCACAGGAGCAGGCTCCTCCAGACCTTCCGGTAGGTCTTTTGTTTGTGCCTCCTAGGTTAAGACAGCGAGTGTTCCTGGAATTCCATGCCAAGAAGTCGGCAGGTCACCCGGGTATTGCCAGAACTCGGGAGTTGCTATCTAGGGCGGTGTGGTGGCCCTCGGTGGCTAAGGATGTGGATCAGTGGGTTCGGGCATGTGACATCTGTGCCCGAAATAAGACTCCTAGAGGGGTTCCTATTGGCCCATTACATCCACTCTCTATCCCATCTAAGCCATGGACCCACATTTCAATGGATTTTGTGGTGGACTTGCCCAAATCCTCGGGGATGACAGCCATCTGGGTTGTCGTTGACAGGTTTTCGAAGATGGCGCACTTCGTTCCACTGGTTGGGCTGCCATCAGCCAGACGCCTGTCTGAATTATTTATGCTGCATGTTGTGCGTCTCCACGGGTTGCCACTTGATGTGGTCTCTGACCGCGGATCCCAGTTTGTGGCCAAATTCTGGAGGGCATTTTGTTCCGATCTCCAGATTTCTGTCAGCTTGTCGTCAGGCTACCATCCGCAGTCTAATGGGCAGACTGAAAGGGTGAACCAGTCCTTGGAGCAGTTCCTCAGGTGTTATGTCTCCAAGTGTCAGACTGACTGGGTTGCTCATCTGTCCATGGCGGAGTTTGCCTATAACAACGCGGCTCACTCTGCTACAGGGATCTCTCCCTTCCTTTGTGTGTATGGGCATCATCCTAAGGCCAATTCTTTTGACCCCGTGGACTCCACGCCTGGTGGTTCCTCTGTGGTTTCGGTCCTTAGAGGTATTTGGCGGAAAGTGAAGAAAGCCCTTGTGTCTGTGTCATTAGTGACCAAAAGGGTTTTTGATAAGCGGAAAAGACCCTGCAGCTTCAAATTAGGAGACTTCGTCTGGTTGTCTACCAAGAATTTGAAGTTGAGACAGCCATCTCATAAGTTAGGGCCCCGGTTCATCGGCCCTTATAAGATCACCAGGGTTATCAATCCGGTGGCATTTCAGTTAGATCTGCCCCGTTCTTTGGGTATCAATAAAACATTTAATTGTTCCCTTTTAAAACGGGCGATTAGTAATCCTTCTACCAGTGGAAGACCTTCCCCTCTTCTGATACGTGGCCAGAGGGAGTTTGTTGTTGAAAGGATTCTTGACTCCAAGGTGGTTCGGGGTCGGCTGTCATTTTTGGTGCACTGGAAGGGGTATGGCCCGGAGGAGCGGTCGTGGGTGCGCAGTTGTGATCTTCATGCCCCCAGACTGATACGCTCTTTCTTCTCGCAGTTCCCCGATAAACCCGGTGGTAGGGGTTCTTTGACCCCTCGTCAGAGGGGGGGTACTGTTAGGGTCTCCTGCCCTGTGTTGCCACGTCGTCATGGCAACCGGGAGACAAGTGCTAGTGGAGTAACCTGAGCGCAGCTGATACTCCGGTTCGGGTCTTTTGCTGTGCAGTGGTTATAGGCTCTGTGCACGGCAGGGGATCCGGTGCTGGTTTTTGTGCTCACAGTCTGTGAGGTCTGAGTGGGGCGTGGACAGCACCTGCTTTATAAGGCCTCTTTTCAGGGTAAGCAGATGCTGCTGAATCTTTGTTGGTTAGTCAGTTCATGAACGTTAGCCAGTACTGTGTAGCTTTGTATTTGTTTGTTGCTTACTGCATATAGGCCTGGGAATTTGGTATTACACTCTGCCAATCCAGACCTAGCAGTAAGACTGGAGTCAGTCGTTTAGCTTGCTGGGGTTCTGTTACTACCCTGTGAACTTAGCAAGTTTGCGGCTGTATTCTAAGACTTGCCTGTCTAATCCTGTCTCACTGTGCTAGGTGTCAGGGGTCAGTTTAGTGGCAGTAAGCTAAAACCTGTGCACTGCAAGTGAGAATTTGGATTGTGGAGATTCTCCTTGTGTCTATCATTCCATCTCTGACCAAGGAGTTTACTGCCACACCCGTTGGTAACCCTTTAGGGTTTTGCTGTTGCCCTTAGCAACAGCATTTCGGGTACTCTACGTTTTAAAACACAACATCTTGCTTTTTCCATCTTAGCAGTTCTAATACAAGGGAGATACCCAGTTCCTTAGCCTCTGGGCTTCTCTGTTCACTTTGTGTGTATTTTGTTACCCTATCACCTTCTGTGTACGTTATGTCATATCCCCCAGTTTGTCTGTGAGTCCATCTGTTTTGCATAACAGTTCAAACACCAGTACATTCCTGCAGACACTGGAGTGCATAACAGTTCTGACACCAGTACTTTCCTGCTGGCACTGGTGTGCATAACACACAGTCCATACTTATACTGGCAGGAAAAAGAGGCAATTTGGAGGCCCTTGCACAAACTGGCTTTATTCTACCTAAGTTGCCCTCCCACAAGTGTGTACTCCGAAAGAGTGTTTAGTGCCGCCGCTCACCTTGTCAGCAATCGGCGTACGAGGTTACATCCAGAAAATGTGGAGAAGATGATGTTCATTAAAATGAATTATAATCAATTCCTCCGCGGAGACATTGACCAGCAGCAATTGCCTCCACAAAGTACACAGGGAGCTGAGATGGTGGATTCCAGTGGGGACGAATTGATAATCTGTGAGGAGGGGGATGTACACGGTGATATATCGGAGGATGATGATGAGGTGGACATCTTGCCTCTGTAGAGCCAGTTTGTGCAAGGAGAGATTAATTGCTTCTTTTTTGGGGGGGGTCCAAACCAACCCGTCATATCAGTCACAGTCGTGTGGCAGACCCTGTCACTGAAATGATGGGTTGGTTAAAGTGTGCATGTCCTGTTTTGTTTATACAACATAAGGGTGGGTGGGAGGGCCCAAGGACAATTCCATCTTGCACCTCTTTTTTCTTTTATTTTTCTTTGCGTCATGTGCTGTTTGGGGAGGGTTTTTTGGAAGGGACATCCTGCGTGACACTGCAGTGCCACTCCTAAATGGGCCCGGTGTTTGTGTCGGCCACTAGGGTCGCTTATCTTACTCACACAGTCAGCTACCTCATTGCGCCTCTTTTTTTCTTTGCGTCATGTGCTGTTTGGGGAGGGTTTTTTGGAAGGGCCATCCTGCGTGACACTGCAGTGCCACTCCTAGATGGGCCCGGTGTTTGTGTCGGCCACTAGGGTCGCTAATCTTACTCACACAGCTACCTCATTGCGCCTCTTTTTTTCTTTGCGTCATGTGCTGTTTGGGGAGGGTTTTTTGGAAGGGACATCCTGCGTGACACTGCAGTGCCACTCTAAATGGGCCCGGTGTTTGTGTCGGCCACTACGGTCGCTAATCTTACTCACACAGCTACCTCATTGCGCCTCTTTTTTTCTTTGCGTCATGTGCTGTTTGGGGAGGGTTTTTTGGAAGGGACATCCTGCGTGACACTGCAGTGCCACTCCTAGATGGGCCCGGTGTTTGTGTCGGCCACTAGGGTCGCTAATCTTACTCACACAGCTACCTCATTGCGCCTCTTTTTTTCTTTGCGTCATGTGCTGTTTGGGGAGGGTTTTTTGGAAGGGACATCCTGCGTGACACTGCAGTGCCACTCTTAAATGGGCCCGGTGTTTGTGTCGGCCACTACGGTCGCTAATCTTACTCACACAGCTACCTCATTGCGCCTCTTTTTTTCTTTGCGTCATGTGCTGTTTGGGGAGGGTTTTTTGGAAGGGACATCCTACGTGACACTGCAGTGCCACTCCTAGATGGGCCCGGTGTTTGTGTCGGCCACTAGGGTCGCTAATCTTACTCACACAGCTACCTCATTGCGCCTCTTTTTTTCTTTGCGTCATGTGCTGTTTGGGGAGGGTTTTTTGGAAGGGACATCCTGCGTGACACTGCAGTGCCACTCCTAAATGGGCCCGGTGTTTGTGTCGGCCACTACGGTCGCTAATCTTACTCACACAGCTACCTCATTGCGCCTCTTTTTTTCTTTGCGTCATGTGCTGTTTGGGGAGGGTTTTTTGGAAGGGACATCCTACGTGACACTGCAGTGCCACTCCTAGATGGGCCCGGTGTTTGTGTCGGCCACTAGGGTCGCTAATCTTACTCACACAGCTACCTCATTGCGCCTCTTTTTTTCTTTGCGTCATGTGCTGTTTGGGGAGGGTTTTTTGGAAGGGACATCCTGCGTGACACTGCAGTGCCACTCCTAAATGGGCCCGGTGTTTGTGTCGGCCACTAGGGTCGCTAATCTTACTCACACAGCTACCTCATTGCGCCTCTTTTTTTCTTTGCGTCATGTGCTGTTTGGGGAGGGTTTTTTGGAAGGGACATCCTGCGTGACACTGCAGTGCCACTCCTAGATGGGCCAGGTGTTTGTGTCGGCCACTAGGGTCGCTTAGCTTAGTCATCCAGCGACCTCGGTGCAAATTTTAGGACTAAAAATAATATTGTGAGGTGTGAGGTATTCAGAATAGACTGAAAATGAGTGGAAATTATGGTTTTTGAGGTTAATAATAATATGGGATCAAAATGACCCCCAAATTCTATGATTTAAGCTGTTTTTTAGGGTTTTTTGAAAAAAACACCCGAATCCAAAACACACCCGAATCCGACAAAAAAAATTCGGTGAGGTTTTGCCAAAACGCGGTCGAACCCAAAACACGGCCGCGGAACCGAACCCAAAACCAAAACACAAAACCCGAAAAATTTCAGGCGCTCTTCACTACTCTAAATGCCGGCTGGCATCAAAAATAAGCGCTAGGTCCATTGCCGCCAGACGGGTGTTATGGACTTGGCAATGGTCAGGCGATGCCGACTCGAATCGGCACATGGAAGTTGCCCTATAAGGGGGTAAAACTGTTTGGGGATGGTTTTTCAGACCTCGTTTCCACAGCTACTGTTGGGAAATCGATTTTTTTGCCACAGGCTACCCCACAACAAAAGAAAGCACCGTATCATCAAGTACAGTCCTTTCGGCCCCAGAAAAGCAAGAGGGCTAGAGGCTCATCCTTTCTGCCGAGAGGCAAAGGTAGAGGAAAAAGCTGCAACACACAGCTAGTTCCCAAGAGCAGAAATCCTCCCTGCATCCGGTAGGTCCACAGCATGGTGCGGGGGCTGCTCAGGCGGACCCGGGTACGGTGGGGGCCCGTCTCAGAAATTTCAGCGGACAGTGGGCTCTCTCACATGGATCCCTGGGTCCTTCAAGTAGTATCTCAGGGGTACAGGCTGGAGTTCGAGACGTTCTTCCCCCCGCCGTTTCCTAAAATCTGCCTTACCGGCACCTCCCTCTGCCAGGGAGACGGTGTTGGTGGATATTCAACACTATAATCACAACAAGTGATTGTCAAGGTGCCCCTCCTTCAGCAAGGAAGGGGTTACTATTCCACAGTGGTTGTGGTACCGAAACGTTTCGGTGAGACCCATCTTGAAATTAAAATACTTGAACTTTTATATCAGAAGATTCAAGTTCAAGATGGAATCGCTCAGGGCGGATATTACGAGCCTGGACGAGGGGGATTACAGGGTCTCCCTGGACATCAAGGATGCGTACCTGCATGTCCCCATTTACCCTCCTCACCAGGAGTACCTCAGATATGTGGTACAGGACTGTCACTATCAGTTCCAGACGCGGCCGGTGGAGTTGTCCACGGCACCGAAGGTCTTTACCTAGGTAATGGCAGAAGTGATGATACTCCTTCGCAAGAAGGAAGTTTTTATTATCCCGTACTTGGACGATCTCCTGATAAAGGCGAGGTCCAAAGAACAGTTGGTAGTGGGGGTAGCACTCTCTCGGGAAGTGCTACAACAGCACGACTGGATTCTCAATATTCCAAAGTCACAGCTGGTCCCGACGACACGTCTTCTGTTCCTGGAAATGTTTCTGAACGCAGACCAGAAAAGAGTGTTTTTTCCAGTGGAAAAAGCCGAGGAGTTGTCATCTCTAGTCAGAGACATCCTATAACCAGGACAGGTGTCGGTACATCAATGCACACGAGTCCTGGGAAAAATGGTAGCTTCGTACGAAGCATAATTCCATTCGGAAGACTCCACGCAAGGACGTTCCAGTGGGACCTGTGGGACTAATGGTCTGGGTCCCATCTACAGATACAACAGCGGATAACCCTGTCAGCAAGAAACAGGGTGTCACTGCTGTGGTGGCTGCAGAGGGCTCATCTACTAGAGGGCCGCAGATTCGGAATACAGGACTGGGTCCTGGTGACCACGGATGCCAGCCTTCGGGGCTGGGGTGCAGTCACACAGGGAAGAAATTTCCAAGGAGATTTCGCTTCACATAAATATTCTGCAGCTAAGGGCCATTTACAATGCCCTAAGCCAAGCAAGGCCCCTGCTTCAGAACCAGCCGGTACTGATCCAATCAGACGACATCACGGCGGTCGCCCATGTAAACAGACAGGGCGGCACAAGAAGCAGGATGGCGATGGCAGAAGCCACAAGGATTCTCCAATGGGCGACCTACACCCAGGAGAATGGGGACTTCATTCAGAAGTTTTCCAAATGCGGGTAAACCGTTGGGAATGACCACGGGTGGACATGATGGCGTCCCGCCTCAACAAGAAGTTGAAAAGATATTGCGCCAGGTCAAGGGACCCTCAGGCGATCGCTGGGGACGCTCTAGTGACACCGTGGGTGTACCAGTCGGTTTATGTGTCTCCTCCTCTACCTCTCATACCCAAGGTACTGAGAATAATAATAAGGCGAGGAGTGAAAACCATACTCGGGGTTCCGGATTGGCCATGAAGAGCTTGGTACCCGGAACTTCAAGAGATGCTGGCAGAGGACCCTTGGCCTCTGCCGCTTAGACAAGACCTGCTGCAGCAGGGACCCTGTCTGTTCCAAGACTTACCGCGGCTGCGTTTGACGGCATGGCAGTAGAACACCGGATCCTAAAGGAAAAGGGTATTCCGAAGGAAGTCATCCCTACCCTGATCATAGCCAGGAAGGATGTCACCGCAAGACATTATCGCCGCGTTTGGCGAAAATTTATTGCTTGGTGGGAGGCCATGAAGGGCCCGATGGAGGAATTTCAACTATGTCGATTCCTGCACTTCCTGCAAGCAGGGGTGACGTTTGGGCCTCAAATTGGGATCCATCAAGGTCCAGATTTCGGCTCTGTTGATTTTCTTCCAGAAAGAACTGGCTTCACTGCCTGAAGTTCAGACTTTGGTTAAAGGAGTACTACATATTCAGCCTCCTTTTGTGCCTCCTGTGGCACTTTTTGGATCTCAACGTGGTGTTGGATTTCCTAAAGTCGCATTGGTTGAGCCACTTAAAACCATGGAGCTAAAGTATCTCGCGTGGAAAGTGGTCATGCTGTTGGCCTTGGCCTTGGCCAGGCGTGTGTCAGAATTGGCGGTTTTGTCATGTAAAAGCCTTATCTGATTTTCTATATGGATAGGGCAGAGTTGAGGACTCGTCTTCAGTTTCTCCCAAAGGTGGTCTCAGGTTTTCACTTGAACCAACCTATTGTGGTGCCTGCGGCTACTAGGGACTTGGAGGATTCCAAGTTGCTGGACGTAGTCAGGGCCCTGAAAAATTTATTTTTCCAGGACGGCTGGAGTCAGGAAAACTGACTCGCTGTTTATCCTGATGGCACCCAACAAGCTGGGTGCTCCTGCTTCTAAGCAGTCTATTGCGCGCTGGATTTGTAGCACTATTCAGCTGGCGCATTCTGCGGTAGGATGACCGCAGCCTAAATCAATAAAAGCCCATTCCACAAGGAAGGTGGGCTCATCTTGGGCGGCTGCCCGAGGGGTCTCGGCTTTACAACTTTGCCGAGCAGCTACTTGGTCAGGGGCAAACACGTTTGCAAAATTCTCTGAATTTGATACCCTGGCTGAGGAGGACCTGGAGTTCTCTCATTCGGTGCTGCAGAGTCATCCGCACTCTCCCGCCCGTTTGGGAGCTTTGGTATAATCCCCATGGTCCTTACGGAGTTCCCAGCATCCACTAGGACGTCAGAGAAAATAAGAATTTACTTACCGATAATTCTATTTCTCGTAGTCCGTAGTGGATGCTGGGCGCCCATCCCAAGTGCGGATTGTCTGCAATACTTGTACATAGTTATTGTTAACTAATCGGGTTCTTGTTGTGAGCCATCTATTCAGAGGCTCCTCTGTTATCATGCTGTTAACTGGGTTTCATATCACAAGTTGTACGGTGTGATTGGTGTGGCTGGTATGAGTCTTACCCGGGATTCAATATCCTTCCTTATTGTGTACGCTCGTCCGGGCACAGTATCCTAACTGAGGCTTGGAGGAGGGTCATAGGGGAAGGAGCCAGTGCACACCAGGTAGTCCTAAAGCTTTCTTTTTGTGCCCAGTCTCCTGCTGAGCCGCTATTCCCCATGGTCCTTACGGAGTTCCCAGCATCCACTACGGACTACGAGAAATAGAATTATCGGTAAGTAAATTCTTATTTTTTTTTATACACTCATTTTCACACAAGAACACACAGGAACTGGAATAAGTTCCCAGATCCATGCGTTTTTGCGATTGCAGATGCGAAAACACAGTACTTACTGGGAATTTATTTCTTCTCCAAAAATTGTATAACATTCTTAAATAAATGAAATTGTCCTACTGTACCACTCAATTGCATTCTCTAATGTACATAGCCACAGGATTCAGGAAGTGGGTTCCACTATGGCAGTGAGGAGGAATGGCCATCATAGAGGAATTAGGGTCAGTGCAGCCTATTGAGAAGGAATACAGACCTTTGGGGTTGATAAATCAAGCAGTGAATACAATGTAGAAGTGGACAAGTGGAGAAATTACCTATAGCAACAAATCAGCTTTAAGGTAGCATTATGAAGTACATTCTAAAAAATGATGTGCGGAACAAAATTATTGGCTATGGGCAACTTCTCCACCGGTCGACTTTCTACACTTATCACTTGCTTGATACAGTACATCAACCTCTAAGCAGTGAAAAGAGTGGAGAAGTTGACCAAAGCAACCAATCAGCTTTAAGGTAGCATTTCTGAAGTACTTTCTATAAAATAATAGGCAGAAGCTTCTCCACTTATTTCACTGCTTGGTGTATGAGCTCCCCAGTAAGATTTCTAAACAAATACAGTTGTGATGATAAAATAATTCCAGAATCCAACCTTGGAGCAGTCACACACTCCATGTCTTGTGCCATTGGTTGTTTCACATAATACTTAGCGGGTAATTCAGAGTTGATCGTAGATGTGCTAAATGTAACACATCTATGATCATTTACTCTGACATGCGGGGGGACGCCCAGCACAGGGCTAGTCCGCCCCGCATGTCAGACCTTACCTCCCCCCACAGGTACAAAAGCATTGCACTACGGCAATGCTTTTGCACCTGGCGAGTAGCACCCTACCTGCGCAGCTCCTGTGTGCTGGCAAGGAGCTATCCGCCACATTCTGGGTAGCAGCAGCTGCGTGTGACATCATCAAGCTGCAGCGGCACGCTCTCCCATCGGCCCAGACATGCCTCTGTTGTCCGGACCGCACCCCGCCAATGGCGTTCTAATGCTGGTGGTACGCCCCATCCTACCCCGCAACCGCCTCTGCCTGTCAATCAGGTAGAAGCGATCGCAGTCAGTGAGATGCTGATAGCAACTCACTGGGCTCCTGGGGTGCGAACATGCAGTTCGGCCGCTGCGTGTGCACACTCCACAAAGTAATTCAGATACACATAGGCATATTGTATCATTAAGTGTCCATTTCCCTCATTAATATGTGTAACTATAGAGATATGCGGGTTCGGTTCTCAGAGAACCGAACCCTCCCGGTCTTTGCCTTCCGAGTTCGGTTCCGAGCCCGGCTCGGGTTTTCCCGCCTGACTCGGAAACCCAAACGCGGGAAAACGTCATAATCCCGCTGTCGGATTCTCGCAGGCTTTGGATTCCATATAAGGAGCCGCGTGTCGTGGCCATTTTCACTCCAGTCTCAGAGAGTGTATTGAGAGGACGTGTCCTCAATGTTCAGTGTCTGTGTGGGGGCGAGAAAGTGGGGTGGCGAGTCTTGTGCTGTGTTGTGCTACTCAGTCCAGTCCAGTGTAGTCACAGTGTTGATGTCCTCTGCTGCTATATATCCAGTGTAGCTGTATAAAGTGGTGCTGTGTTCTGTTGTCCAGTCCAGTGTAGTCAGTGTATTGTGCTGCATCAGTCCAGCCAGTCACAGTGTTGGTGTTCTCTGCTGCCATATATCCAGTGTAGCTGTATACAGTGGTGCTGTGTTGTGCTGTCCAGTCCAGTGTAGTCAGTGTTTTGCTGCATCAGTCACAGTGTTGGTGTCCTCTGCTGCCATATATCCAGTGTAGCTGTATAAAGTGGTGCTGTGTTGTGCTGTCCAGTACAGTGTAGTCAGTGTATTGTGCTGCATCAGTACCAGAGCCGGCCCTAACCAATATGATGCCCTAGGCAAGATTTTGGCTGGCGCCCCCTAGCACCATCGCTAGTTCCGCCTCTGACCTTGCACCCCTTTCCCAGCAAAATTATCCCCCACCCATAGCAGTCCTTTTTTTTCTTCCTAATTTAAATAAGAACAGTGTGCACATTCAGTGCACAGCCCAAAAGGTATGTGTTTTTGCTGGCAAGGGGCATGGCCACACAATAGTACCCCCAATTCAAATTATGCCTCACAGTAGTGGAACTTTATTCACAATTTATCATCCGATAGTGTCCCTTATTCACATTACATCACACAGTAGTACCACTTTACCTTATATACGTTACTCCTCACAGTAGTGCCCCTCATTCACATATCATACTGAATTGCTTCTTATTTACATTACACCACACCATTTGCTCCTTATTCACATTACACCACACCATATTGCTCTTTGTTTTCATGACATCACACCATATTGCTCCTTATTCACATTACACCACACCATATTGCTCTTTATTCACAATAGACCACACAGTAGTGCCCTTTTTATACGTTACGCCACACAGTAGAGAACCTTATACACATAATGCCACACATTGGTAATGCATTTATACACATAATACCACACAGTAATGCCCCTTACACATATGACAAACATTATTAATGTCCTTATAAACATAATGCGCCTTACACATTATGCCAACCCTTATTAATGCCCTTATACATATAATTTCCCTTACACATATGCCAGACATTATTAGTGCCCTTATACACATAATGACACATATAATGCCCCTTACACATATGTTACACATTATTAATGTCCTTATACACATAATGACACATATAGTTCCTGGCGTGAGTCAACTGGCAGCACTGTTAACGTCGGGTGCCTATTTTTTATGAAAATGCATCTTATTTACATTGCTATGTGGCTAGGATGCACAAGCAGCTTCTGTTCATTAAAATGATATGCGGCATGCCTATATACTGTGTGCGACTGTGGCTGTATCTGCATATGAAATGATACACACAGAATATAGGCATGCCGCATATCATTTTAATCAGCAGAAGCTGCTTGTGCCCCTAGGCATACCAGATGCCCTAGGCAATTGCCTAGTTTGCCTATGCCTAGGGCCGGCTCTGATCAGTATAGCCATTCACAGAGTTGGTGTCCTCTGTTGCCATATATCCAGTGTAGCTGTATAAAGTGGTGCTGTGTTGTGCTGCATCAGACCAGTGGTAGTGTCCTGTCTCATCAGTCATTATAGTGACCAGGCAGTCACAGTGGTATACGCTGCTGCTATATGTCCACTGCTGCATATAATAATAATAATAATAATAATAATAATAATAACAACAACAAGTCCCTTACAGTGTTCCTGTGTTTGTGCTGCATCAGACCAGCGGTAGTGTCCTGTCTCATCAGTCATTCCAGTGACGATATACACTGCTGCTATATGTCCACTGCTGCCGTATAATAATTATAACAACAACCACAAGTCCCTTACAGTGTTGTTGTGTTGTGCAGCATCAGACCAGTGGTAGTGTCCTGTTCATCAGTCATTCCAGTGACGATATACACTGCTGCTATATGTCCACTGCTGCCGTATAGTAATTATAACAACAACCACAAGTCCCTTACAGTGTTGTTGTGTTGCACTGCATCAGAGCCAAAGTTCAGTAAAAAGAACCAAAAAAAGAAATTTAAATGGTCTGAGGAGAAACATAAACTTGCCAATATGCCATTTATGACACGGAGTGGCAAGGAACGGCTGAGGCCCTGGCCTATGTTCATGACTAGTAGTTCAGCTTCACATGACGATGGAAGCCCTCATAACTGAGGCCTTGACACTTATGTTGGTGTTAAACGTGCGTCCGGTATCCGCCATTAGTGCAGTGGGATTTAGACAATTGTTGGTGGTATTGTGTCCCTGGTAACAAATCCCATCTAGATTCCACTTCACTAGGCAAGCGATAGCGAGATTTTGCCATTTAATTCCAGTGATTTGGACGTATAATTACCGTGATTTTGCCAATTAATTTCAGCGATTTATAATTATTAATTACAGTGATCTTGCCAATTAATTCCAGTGATTAATAATTATTAATTACAGTGATCTTGCCATTTAATTCCAGTGATTTGGACGTATAATTACAGTGAGTTTGCCAATTAATTCCAGTGATTTGGACGTATAATTCCAGTTGGAATTGTTTGTGTCGCTTGGCTTAGTCATACAGCTACCTCATTGCACCTCTTCAACATCTTTGCATGAGGTGCTGTTTGGGGCCTAGTTTTTGAAAAGTGCCATCCGGTGTGACACTGCCGTATGAGTCCAGGGGTACTGCTGTATTAGTCCTGGAGTACTGCTGTATAAGTCCACCAATTGCAGATTTTTTTTAAGAAGCGTGCTGGAGATGATGTCAGTGGACTGAACAATTGCGTCCCACTCTCGACATTCAGCCACTGAGTGACACTACTAGATGGGCCAGATGGTTGTGTCGCTTAGCTTAGGCCTGCAGCAACCTCGGTGCACCTTTTTTTCTTCTTTGCATCATGTGCTGTTAGGGGCCTTTTTTTATATCTGCCCTCCTGTCTGCCACTGCAGTGCCACGCCTAGATGGGCCAATTGTTTGTGTCGCTTGGCTTAGTCATATAACTACCTCATTGCAATTCTTTTTCTTCTTTGCATAATGTGCTGTTTGGGGCCTTTTTTTTATATATCTGCCCTCCTGTCTGACACTGCAGCACCACGCCTAGATGGGCCAATTGTTTGTGTCGCTTGGCTTAGTCATACAACTACCTCATTGCAATTATTTTTCTTCTTTGCATGATGTGCTGTTTGGGACCTTTTTTTTATATCTGCCCTCCTGTCTGCCACTGCAGTGCCACGCCTAGATGGGCCAATTGTTTGTGTCGCTTGGCTTAGTGATACAACTACCTCATTGCAATTCTTTTTCTTCTTTGCATGATGTGCTGTTTGGGGCCTTTTTTTTATATCTGCCCTCCTGTCTGACACTGCAGTGCCACTCCTAGTTGGGCCAGGTGTTTGTGTTGTCCACTTGTGTCGCTTAGCTTAGTCATCCAGCAACCTCGGTGCAACCTTTTGGCCTAAAAACAATATTGTGAGGTGTGAGGTGTTCAGAATAGACTGTAAATTAGTGGAAATGATTGTTATTGAAGTTAATAATACCGTAGGAGCAAATTTACCCCCAAAATCTGTGATTTTAGCTGTTTTTATGTTTTTTCAAAAATCATCCAGGTCCAAAACCAAAACTCGAAAGGGTGGTTTTGGCAAAACCAAAACACAAAAGTGGAATCAGAGCCAAAACCAAAACACAAAACACGAAAAGTGCCCGCCGCACATCTCTATTTACCTAGTACCATACAATGTGTGGGCTACCTTGAACTACCCCGACTCTCTCCACATATGTCCCAAACACCCTTTTCTCTATATCACCATCAAAAAACACACACCAAACAAAAATACTACTCACTCCCTCCCCCTCAATCTGTTCTCTTTAACACCTGTAGTTTACTTACTTTAGATACCCTTATTTCTTCTCAGGAAATTGATTGCTATATTATTAATGAAGAATATTTAATCAGATTAACTTACAATTCTTTTTTTTTTTGGCCTTCACAATAAAATGTAATTTTCTTCTTACTTGATAATGAATATTGTTGTGATTTTAGAACTGTAATTTTGTATAATTTAATTTAATCAGTCTTTAATTATGTCTGTATTGTTTTTTTTAACAACTGTTCACTATGCAATGACCTCCATTTAATATAAGGTCAATTAAAAAGATTTGAGAGGTCTTAATACCTTTGAATCTTTCAATATCACCTATTTTACATTTTCTGAGGAAGTAAGACACTTATGAAACGCATCAAATGTGGTGTTTAAATGATATTCCTAAAAATGCAAGAATGTTCTATCTTCTGTCATATCTAAAAGGTCATTTCTACTTCTGCAATCAGATAATTGATTTCTACTGGGTGACATGACTTATATTCTATACTTTATGTGAATGTATCCACTTTCTTTTTTATTAAATAGCCTTTAAGTTAATTGTACACAAAAATATTTATTTCTAGGAGAAGCTCGCTAGATCAGGGAATTCATTACTGAGGGACTAAGGGGCAATAAAAATACTGAGATGGGGAGATGTCTAAACTGCCACTGGAGGCTGTGAGGTGGTGATAATGTTGGAAATGTGTGTACAGTGATGGTCTAGCAAAGTAATGTATACATCAGTGGAATTTGTACTTGACCCAATCACAAATCCAGTAGCTTAACCAAGTAGTTTGGTTTATTGAATAAGTGATGGTACAGCCATACTCACTGTTACACTGGCTGATTATATGAAGTGGAGTTTGTAGCAAGGCAGGGTTCTTACAGCTCACCAGCTTGATACAGTCTCCTGGATGAGGGCAGTATAGGATTCTGGAACAGCGTTATCATTGTGTAAATAATTGCATGTCTCCTGGAGCTATGGGGAAAATGTCCATCTCCCACTCTGGGGGAAATGTACTAAGCAGTGAAAAGAGTGGAGAAGTTGCCTATGGCAACCAATCAGCATTGAATTAACATTTATAATTTGCATACTATAAAATTATACAGAGCAGCTGATTGGTTGCAATGGGCAAATTCTTTACTGGCTCATTTCTCTACTCTTTTCACTGCTTAGTACATCTCCCCTATGTCACTTATACATGGTGAAAAGATGGCACCACGTATGTGCAGTAGTAAAACCTTCAGCCATCTTATTAAAGGATTGATACATAATTTCCCATTTTAAACTGCATGGTAGTGCTCTTCTATTCAAACAGATAGTACCTGTGGCTACCATTGGGAGAGCAGGCGCAATGTCGGGTGCTATCAAGAAAGATGGAGAAACACATCAGCTCCCAAAACCATGATGTGAGAATGGTATGTGAGGAGGGAACAAAAGATGGAAGAAATAGTTGCTCGGCGTATCAGTGCATGTAATCTGGCCAATGCACATATAGAGGTAGGGGAGCAAAAAGACTCTATTAGGTGCCGATGGAAAAAGAATGGAGCATGATGAATGGGAGAAGTGAATAAAAGTGGGGAAAATAAGAAAATGGGAAAATGGAGAGTAATAAAGGAGGACAGGGTAATAAATGAAGAAAATAGTGAGGCAATATTGAGGCAAAAGTATGGATAAACAAAAGAGGAAAAAATGGCATGATGTTTAGTTCTGTGAAAGTGCAATAATCATCCATACATAACTCAACCATTGATCATTTTCTATTGATGGATTAAAAGCATCAACCATTGATGGTAAGATCTATTGATGGCTATCACTAATACTCTTTATGTATAGGAAACGTGTTACAAAGGTTGGGTGGCAAAGTAAGATGTCACTATTGGGGGGGGTGGGCAGGTATGTGTTACAAGCGGTTGGGGAGAATAAAAATTTGAAGACAGTTAGATTAGGAGAGGAATGCAGAGGAGGGGTTGAGGATAATATGTATTATTAATTAGGAAAAGGGGCTATTACTCCAAATATAAGGAGAACAAATGTGCTACTATAAAGAGATGTTTTCAATGAGGGTGTTGGGGGTATATACAGTAATTGCTTCTGATATACTAGCATACTTACCTACTTCTTATGTCTTCTTATGTCTCCTCTCTATGAGGAACCCAGTGAGGAAGTGCTACTGGACACTTTGGGTGGTGGAGCCAGGCTCTCATGTCTTTAAGACCTGGGACCACAAAATTAGTGATTTGCGGCCTGCGGGGACAGGCAAAATGATGCAATTTGTACAATTTACCCAACCCCTCCACACGGCACAGTAATTCCAGTGATTATCTCCCCATTCTGCTCACTTCATTAGCAAGCGGGCGGGATGTGTGAGATCCACCTACTCTAATATGGGTAGTGGGGCAACCAAGAAAATCAGGAGTCTCCCGCAACTTCTGGGAGATTAGGCAAGTATGACTACTAGGAATGCCAAATATATGTCTATACCTCCGCTAGTGAGGAATTACATAGTTTATATATATATGGGAACCTTTCAAAAAGGTTGAGAAACATGTAGAAATTGCAGAGGCCCCTTTTTCTTGCAGTCTATGCTATTTATTTTACTTTTAAGCAACTTAAATTGCATTTCAATTACTTCAAAGTAATACAATCACACGGTGCCACCCTCAGACAAAAAAAGAGCTGTGTACCCCCTAATCTGGATGTACTGTTCCCAAACCAAAGAACATTGTGGTTCCTACGTTTATGCAGTGAAAGAAAAGTAATTAAGGGTAAAGTCCTACTTTGCAGTAGTGTAAAAAGGCACTTGGGTTGTATAATAAAGGGGAAAGTACAACTTAATAGCTTTAGCTTAACAAATTAATGCCTAGATTTATCAAGCCACGGAGAGTGATAAATAGCACGGTGATAAAGTACCAACTAATCAGCTCCTAACTGTCATTTTTCAAACCTAGCCTGTAACATGGCAGTTAGGAGCTGATTGGCTGGTACTTAGTTTATAACCATGCTCGTTATCACTCTCCAAGGCTTCATAAATGAGTCCAATACTTTTATATGCCAGTGAACTACCAGTTGCAAAATAGCATACTTGATTAACTGTTTATGTTAGCTGATTCATCCTGTCAAATAAAGTAGACTGGAACTATAGTTAGATTACTATACTTATTATAGTGATTCCTAGTATAGACGTTTAAATCAACCTGTCATGGACAGCAGAGGCTACTCATTAAATGTAGATGAAGGAAAAAAACATGCTTTTAAAGCCCAAAGTTATATTTTTCCCCTTGTGGATCACACAGTAATTATTGTACTTTCCTGAAAGACTGTTGATTATTTCATGCACAAGAATTCCTGAGACAGGCCTTTCATCTCTACCTTCTATCCATACTCCTTGTGCAAACGTGACTACTTGTTACCATGAAAAATGACAAATTTGCCATCTGATCAAAATGTTAACAAGGTAAGTGTCACTGAGATGGATTACTGACTGTCACTGCAAGCAAGTACATGAGGATACATTGATATTTCTCATTATACCCAGTGCTTCCCCAATGTTCACTAACAACATTTCCACTGTGAGTGCAATAAATCACACACAAATAACAAGCGCTGAAGAAAGGGTACTGTGTGATAGATTTCCTCTAATAGAACTACCTGCAAGGTATAACATTTTTGAGGACAATCTATCAATTTACCTAGTTGTGTCATCCACAATGTCTGTGGCTGTAATTTAATAAAGCGTTATTTGACGCAGGTGTTTACTGCAGTTCTTTTTCATCACAAATTAAATTTCCAATGGAGGAAAAAAAATTATATATATCTTATTTTAATGCATTAACAGCAAGGTGCTCTAATATGTTTAGAAACACCTATTTAAGGGCAATAATTTGATTTCAGGTTTCTTGGAATTGAGTCAAGCAGTTCAAAATTGGATTGCGCAGACAAACAGGCAGAGACGGGATTCCTGCTACTGACTCGTGGCTTTTAGGTGAGGTTATAATCCATTTACTTTAATGGACTTGGTACATCTGAGGCTTTGGAATTATTTCACTATTAGTCCTGAACTTCATGTTTCACCTTTGTTTTAATAATGCAAAGGCAAAACTGTCAGTCACTATCGAGATCATTATATCTTCTTTCCTGATGCCAAGCGCAGTTATAATGATGAGAACGGTGATTAAAAGCTGCACATTATGCTTAATAAATAGAACAACTTATTGTGATATTAACACGTCCCAAGCAAGGTCAAACTACACCTTCCCACTGATAAGAATTAGATGAATAAACTAATATTACATGGGGGAACAACAGAATAATTCAAGGTTGCAAAAGAAAAAAAAAAACATATGCACTATACATTTCATGATAAATCTAATTGCACACTGGAAAACGTAGAAGTCGCCATCCCATCCCTTTAACATATTGTATTAAGTACAGGGGCAGAACTGCCAGAGACAATGGAAGTGGTCACCTCTGGGTGACAGCCCTGAAGTAGGCATAGTAACATAGTAACTAAGGTTGAAAAAAGACAATTGTCCATCAAGTTCAACCTATTTGTGGTCTCCTATGCTGTCTTATTATAGGACTGGTTATTTTTATGTTAGGACTAGTTATATTAACTATAATGCGTGCCTACGCACAATAACCCTGAATATCTCTATCCAATAGGAATTTATCTAACCCATTCTTAAAGGTGTTGACTGAGTCCGCCATTACAACTCCCTCAGGCACGGAATTCCAAATACGTATTGTCCTTACTGTGAAAAAACCTTTTCTCCTCAATGTGCGGAAACTCCTCTCCTCTAACCTAAGCGAGTGACCACGTGTCCTCTGTGCTGATCTTATAGAAAACAGGTCCCTCCCAAGCTCTGTGTATCGACCCCTTATATATTTGTAGATGCTGATCATGTCCCCTCTTGATTAGTTTGGTCGCCCGCCTCTGAACCTTTTCTATCTCTAGGATATCCTTTTTGTAATATGGTGCCCAAAATTGTACACAGTATTCAAGGTGTGGCCTCACTAGTGATTTCTATAATGGGAGTATAATACTCTCGTCCCGTGCATCAATTCCCCGTTTTATGCATGCTAATATCTTATTAGCCTTCTTTGCTGCACTCTTACTTTGGGTACTGCTGCTTAATTTGTTATCCATGTGAACCCCTAAGTCTTTTTCCAGTACAGAATCCCCTAATATTACCCCATTTAGTATGTAGGTGTTATTTTTGGTCTTGCCCCACAGTGCATTACCTTACACTTGTCTGTGTTGACTCTCATTCTCCATTTTGCTGCCCATGCTTCCAGTTTAGTTAAGTCGTTCTGAAGAGACTCAGCATTCCCCTCCATATTTATAACCTTACACAATTTGGTATCGTCTGCGAAAATTGACACCATGCTCTCTAGACCTACTGTTAGGTCATTGATGAAAATGTTGAACAAAAGTGGTCCGAGTACAGACCCTTGTGGCACACCACTTAGTACTTTAGTCCAATTTGAAAATGATCCATTGACCACAATGCGCTGCTCCCTATTATCTAACCAATTACTGCCCCAAGTGCATATTGTGCTCCCTAGCCCTATTTCTTGTAGCTTATAGATAAGATGCATGTGTGGTACAGTGTCAAAAGCTTTGGCAAAGTCTAAAAAGATTACATCCACCTCCTTACCCTGATCAAGGTTAGCACTTACTGTTTCATAAAAGCCAAGTAAGTTGGTCTGACATGATCTGTCCTTCACAAATCCATGTTGGTTCCTTTTAATGACCTTATTCGCTTCAAGGAACTATTGAATACTGTCCCTTAGAATACCTTCCAATACTTTCCCCACTATAGATGTAAGACTAACTGGTCTATAATTACCTGGTTCAGCTTTGCTCCCCTTTTTGAATATCAGCACTACCTCCGCTATATGCCAGTCTTTGGGAACCATACCCGATTTAACCGAATGCATGAAGATCTTGCTAGTTCAGCGTGCAGCTCCATAAGAACCCTCGGGTGAATTCCATCGGGACCAGGTGACTTATTAATCTTTAACTTTTTTAATCGGTCACAGACTACCTCCTCACATAAATAAGCATTTAGCAGTGGGATATTATCTTTGTTGAGATTTTGTGTTAGACCCAGCATTTGGTCCTCTCTGGTAAATACCGTTGAAAAAAACTTGTTTAGTTTGTTTGCTATGTCATTATCATTTTTGATTAAGACTCCCCTCTTGTCCTTTACAGGGCCTATACTCTCCTTCTTTAGTCTCTTGCTGTTGATGTACTTAAAAAAAATTGGGATTCGCTTTGTTTTCCTTTGCTACTAGTTTTTCAGTTTCTACTTTAGCTGCTCTTATTCCTTTTTTGCATATTTTGTTACAGTCCTTATAGTGCTGAAATGACTCCGCATCCCCCTCAAATTTGTATTTTTTAAATGCTTGTCTTTTTTTGTCCATTAATTCCTTTATATTTTTGTTAAACCACATCTCTCCTCCAATGTCCCACCCTCCACAGTTCCCTAGCAAGAAGTGCCTAAAGCTGTAGCACTTTAGCCACAGCAGGATGACTTTGCACAAGAAGGAGCACCAAGTTGCAGGCTGCAGAGGCACAGCTAGGGGGAGCCACAGCGCTGTGATCCCAAGATTAGAATGTGACATGATTAATCATCAAACCTTCAAATATGCGGCGCTGTGCAGGTAGCTGTGTAAAGAGACCTGTGTAGGCAGCCACAGTTTATGCGATTGTGGGGTCTATGTACTAAACCTTAAAGAGCAATAAAGTGGACAGAGATTTAGTATCAACCAACCAGCTCCCAACTGACATTTTGCAAAGACAACCTGTGACATAGCAGATAGGAGCTGATTGGTTGGTACTTTAGATCTGTCCACTTTCTCTCTCTTCTAGGCTAATTATATAGTCTCCTGTATGGTTATTGTGTCACTGGGCTCGCACATATCAGGCTCATTACTGCCCTCTCTGGCTGAGCACTGCATCTATATCTCCTCCTACTAGGGTTCCCTGTGCTTGTATCTCTGCCACAAAATCAGGCAACAGGGGATGTGTCAAAGAAGTAGAGATGTGCATCGGACCATTTTTGCTGGATTTGACTCTGATTTGTCATCTGGCTCTGAAACATTGCCACGCAGCAGAAAAGTGGTACAAGATGGAATTGTACTTGGGCCCTTCTACCCACCCGTATGTTGGATACTAAAAAGGACATGTACAGTTTAGCAAACCAAGCATTTCATTGACAGGGACTGCAGCTTTTGTGTCTGAAGTGCTTGGTTTGTTTGGGCCCCCACAATACAAACAACCAATGGGCTTAAGGAAGCTAAGTTAACAGCTCTGCATTGGCAAGATGTTATCGTCACTACCATCCTCACCCTCATTAGTATGTTCATCATTCTCACACAATATTAATCCATCCCGCTGGAATCCATCATTACAGAAGTATCTGTACTTTTATGTAATTGCAGGGAAAGGTCTTCCTCGTGTAATTTCCAGTTCATTTTGATGAACATCATCTTTTCCACATTTTGAAGATGTAGCTGCCTATACTGTTTGCTGACAAAGTTCCCAGTTGTACTGAAAACTCTCTTCAATTACACCCTGGAGGTTGGGCAGCTTAAGTAATGCAATGCCAGTAAGTACAAGGGCATCAAAAATCCTTTTTTTTACTTCCAATACTCGAAGAGAATATGTGACATGCCTATTTCTATGGTGTCATGAAAATAATCCTCCACCATTCTTTGGCTGGTGATCATGTAAAATTAAGTTATGGTCAGGGCTTAAAGTGGTCCTGGAGAGGTGGTGGAACTCATTTACCCCATCACCATTCCCCTCCCCACCATCACATTAAGTGGAACCAGGGCCAGTGTAGTGTTTTCGGCACCCCTCCAGCAAACTATAAATTAGTGCTCTACTTCCCATACTTTATAAAGGGACATTGATCTCACAAAGAAGCAGCGTGGTCACATAATAATACCCCCAATTCAAATTGCACTTCACAGTACCACAATCTTTTTCACATTACAGCACATGTAGTGCCCCTGATTCATATTACACCACTTAGTAATGCCCCTTATTCAGGTTACATCACTCAGTAGTGCCCTCTATTCACATTACACTACACAATGGTACCCTCTGTACATGTTATGCCACACAGTAGTGTTCCTTATACTGTATACAGTGCCCACAGTAGTGCCCCTTATATACAATTCCCACAGTAGTGTCCCTTACACATAATGCCCACAGTTGTAGTGCCCCTTACACATAATGTTCACAGTAGTGCCACTTATACACATAATGCCCGCAGAAGTGCCGCTAATATAAAGAATGCCCACACTAGTAGTGCTCTTTCCACACAATGCCCACAATAGTAGTGCCACTTACACATAATGACCACAGTAGTGCCACTTATACACATAATGCCCACAGTGGCCCTTATACACATCTCTGCCTCTGTCACTCTATCAGCTCACTGCCTGTGTTTCCTTCTACACAAAAATTCAGGAATGTATTCAGCTTCAGTTGCAGTTCTGCGATTGTACGATTGTAGCAGAACTGCAACTTCAAAGAATCAAACAGCAAGAGCCGCCCAGCATGTTCAAAAGGCTACCCAGTACACAACAAGCCACCCATCAATGCATTTGCAATTCTGTAAATACAGCAACAGATTTGCAAATGCATTGCAAAAACTGAGAACATAGACAGTTGTGGATGACCCAGGGCTACTCAGAATAATAAGAATGCAATCACATTGGGCGCCATGTTTTAAGTTGCAGCAATCGCAACTGACATCAGATGCATGCCAAATAAAATGGTCATGACACGCCTGTGTTTTCTCAACCACTACCTGCAAGTGCTATGTATACACCTACAAACTCCTACTACTTGTCAATCAATCTACAATTGCATCCCGGCAAGAAGAATTGCAAATATTGGCTAACGCATATGCAATTTGTTTGCAGTGTATGCGCAGTCAGCCAAAAATCAGCTGATTTGCAATTTTGCTAAACTGCAACTGAAGCTGAATAAGATCTTCAGTCCAAGTGTCAACCAATAAGGTAATGAATGGCATTTAATGAAGTTTAATCACAAAACTGGAACAAAGAGCAAGTTTAAGGAGGCAGGCTCCCTCTTCTTTCTCCACCTCCATTCTTCTCTGTTCTTATCCTGTTCCCTACTCCCTTCACCTCCAACATTCTACACATTTCTCATCTTTTTTTCTCCTATTTCATACTCCTCCTTTTCCCTCATTCATACTTTATTCCCTTACTTCTTTTCCTTCTTGCATCCTTTATTTTTGTACTTATTGTCCCTGCTTCAATCCTCTTTATCCTCCTCCTTTTTCCTCCTTCGTTCTTCTTTCTCCTCCTTTTCCCTCCTACACCTTTCTTTACTATCCTCCTCCTCCTCTCCCCTCTATTTATTTTTATCCTCTTCTTTTTCACTTCTATATTCTCTTTCTCCTCCATTCTATTCTTCCACCTTCACTAGTCAGCACACATAGTTAGAGCAGTGCATATACTGCCCCAGCTACACTATGGAGCTACCGGTCTGTCAGAAGTCCCTGTTCCATGGTTTATACACTGCTGTTACCAGGAAGTAGAGTACAGTGCAGTTGGGTTGTTGGAGTGAGGGATCATGACACTAACAGGAAATTGGCTAGTGTAATTGTGAGATATTCTTAATTTTAGTGCCTGTAAATGCGTTGTGACGCACAAGACTGAAGGCCTCCTGTGTTCATCCACCTAAGGCGGGAGTACAGTTGGATTTGTTTACAGATGTTATTGTGACAGTTTGAAGCAGTTCAGCTGGACCATTTTCTGCTGGTTTTGGTTTTTATTCTAATTTGACATCTTGTTTTGGCTTTAGATTCGGATTTGCCAAAATGCTGTTGGTTTTGGTTTTGCATTTTTCCAAACTTTAACAATAACGGCTAAAATCACATAATTTGTCCCTTTTTTGTTCATAGAGTATTACTAACCTCAAAAATATTAATTTTCACTCGTTTCCAGTCAATTTTGACCACCTGACAGCTCACAGTATAGCTTTCATTCACTTTAGGCAAAAGGCAGCAGTGAGCTGGCTGGTTTCTTAGCAACAAAGCAGCAGCACAAAGACATGGCAGTTTATAGCACATCTATAAAACATTGACACACAGCAAATGACACTGCGGAGTCACACCACTTATGTGAACGCAGTGGGGTATGGCCTGCATTATCACAGCACTTGTATGTTATGGATACATAGCGGGGTATGGCCTACAAAGTCACAGTACTTGTATGCTATGGATACACAGTGGGATACGGCCTGCAGAGTCACAGTACTTGACTTTTTTGACTTTTTATTACATTTTATGACTGTAAAGATTTTTTTTTACTTTTTTAAATTTTATTTTTAGTTATTTATTTTTTACACTGGAGCGGATGGTCCCTGGACCATTAGCACCTGCATATCACCATTTACTGATATATATATATATATATATATATATATATATATATATTGTATACATATGGGTTGGATACAGAATCCCATCGCCTACCATGCTGTCATTCAGAAGATTGACATGGGCATGCCGATGGTAAGGATCAGTTGGGGCTCGCATACTGTATATTAAATCCAAATGCCTGGGGTGCAAACCCAATGTGACTCAATAGGTAACGTACATACAGTCCATATTGTGCACTCACCAGGGACTTTTGTAGTGAAAGAGTCACATTTATTGGTTCACTAGATACATGATTGATTCAGGTCAGTATGGACTATATGGACTGAAGTTAAAAAACACATAAAAGTAGAGCACTAATGGTGTTGTATATTAAAAACTCCATAAAATAAAATGTAGAATTAATCCTGCACACTTAGGGATGCATTAAGGAAGACTTCGTAGACTAATTTCTCTTATCTGAATAAGGAAAAGTGCAGGATGCATCATGTATTGCATATTCTTTGTAATGCATCCTGTCCCTTGTCATGGCATAGTAGAGTTTATTAATGCCACATGTATGAATAATCGCAAATAACAAGACAGCTGTTCCGATAAGAACCATTCCTTGAGTTGTGAAGACTTCCAGGTTTGCGCAATTGCGGTAGTCAGGCTGAGCAAGCACCAGAGGACATGGAGAGGGATTTTTCAGATCCCTCTCTGGGATTTGTACTGAAAGAAGAACATAGGCTTCTATGGGCAATGTCATATAGTACATGCTCTGGAAATATTTTCTTTCTGGAGCTTGGTACATATGGGGTTTGTTTCAAACCTCTGAAAACTGCATTTTTAGAACCAATACCAAGCTTTACTACTAGAGATGAGCGGGTTCGGTTCCTCGGAAACCGAACCCGCCCGAACTTCAGTTTTTTTTACACAGGTCCGAGCAACTCGGATCTTCCCGCCTTGCTCGGTTAACCCGAGCGCGCCCGAACGTCATCATCCCGCTGTCGGATTCTCGCGAGGCTCGGATTCTATCGCGAGACTATTGATTCTATATAAGGAGCCGCGCGTCGCCGCCATTTTCACACGTGCATTGAGATTGATAGGGAGAGGACGTGGCTGGCGTCCTCTCCGTTTATAGAGAGTGAGACTACTAGAGTAGAGAGAGACACAGTATTATTTACTTTAGTAATTTTGGGGAGCATTAGGAGGAGTACTACTACTTGCTGAAGTGATAGTGTGACTGTATATCTGACTTGCGGAGGAGACAGTGGGGAGCAGTTAGAGTCTGAGAGCAGGAGTACATATTTTTACGTACAGTGCACACTTTTGCTGGCACTCTGCTGCCAGAGTGCCACACTGCCATTGTGACCACACTGACCACCAGTATATATTGTGATTGTCTGCTTAGGAGTACTACTTGCAAGTTGCTGATAGTGTGACCAGTGACCTGACCACCAGTTTAATTAATCACCACCAGTTTAATATATATATATATATATATATATATATATATAATTGTATATAATATATATATATATATAATTGTATATGTATACCACCTACCCATGTTTTTTTTTTTTTTCTTTCTTCTTGATACATACTACTATAGTAGCTTACTGTAGCAGTCTGCGGTGCTGCTGAGCTGACAGTGTCCAGCAGGTCCGTCATCAGTCATTACATAATAAATATATATACCTGTCCGGCTGCAGTACTAGTGATATTATATATATATATATATATATATATTAATTTCATCTCATTATCATCCAGTCTATATTAGCAGCAGACACAGTACGGTAGTCCACGGCTGTAGCTACCTCTGTGTCGGCAGTCGCTGGTCCATCCATAATTGTATACCACCTACCCGTGGTTTTTTTTTTTTCTCTTTCTTCTTGATACATACTACTATAGTAGCTTACTGTAGCAGTCTGCGGTGCTGCTGAGCTGAAAGTGTCCAGCAGGTCCGTCATCAGTCATTACATAATAAATATATATACCTGTCCGGCTGCAGTACTAGTGATATTATATATATATATATATTAATTTCATCTCATTATCATCCAGTCTATATTAGCAGCAGACACAGTACGGTAGTCCACGGCTGTAGCTACCTCTGTGTCGGCAGTCGCTGGTCAATCCATAATTGTATACCACCTACCCGTGGTTTTTTTTTTTCTCTTTCTTCTTGATACATACTACTATAGTAGCTTACTGTAGCAGTCTGCGGTGCTGCTGAGCTGACAGTGTCCAGCAGGTCCGTCATCAGTCATTACATAATAAATATATATACCTGTCCGGCTGCAGTACTAGTGATATTATATATATATATATATATATATATATTAATTTCATCTCATTATCATCCAGTCTATATTAGCAGCAGACACAGTACGGTAGTCCACGGCTGTAGCTACCTCTGTGTCGGCAGTCGCTGGTCCATCCATAATTGTATACCACCTACCCGGGGTTTTTTTTTCTCTTTCTTCTTGATACATACTACTATAGTAGCTTACTGTAGCAGTCTGCGGTGCTGCTGAGCTGACAGTGTCCAGCAGGTCCGTCATCAGTCATTACATAATAAATATATATACCTGTCCGGCTGCAGTACTAGTGATATTATATATATATATATATATATATATATATATATATATTAATTTAATCTCATTATCATCCAGTCTATATTAGCAGCAGACACAGTACGGTAGTCCACGGCTGTAGCTACCTCTGTGTCGGCAGTCGCTGGTCCATCCATAATTGTATACCACCTACCCGTGGTTTTTTTTTCTCTTTCTTCTTGATACATACTACTATAGTAGCTTACTGTAGCAGTCTGCGGTGCTGCTGAGCTGACAGTGTCCAGCAGGTCCGTCATCAGTCATTACATAATAAATATATATACCTGTCCGGCTGCAGTACTAGTGATATTATATATATATATATATATTAATTTCATCTCATTATCATCCAGTCTATATTAGCAGCAGACACAGTACGGTAGTCCACGGCTGTAGCTACCTCTGTGTCGGCAGTCGCTGGTCCATCCATAATTGTATACCACCTACCCGTGGCTTTTTTTTTTCTCTTTCTTCTTGATACATACTACTATAGTAGCTTACTGTAGCAGTCTGCGGTGCTGCTGAGCTGACAGTGTCCAGCAGGTCCGTCATCAGTCATTACATAATAAATATATATACCTGTCCGGCTGCAGTACTAGTGATATTATATATATATATATATATTAATTTCATCTCATTATCATCCAGTCTATATTAGCAGCAGACACAGTACGGTAGTCCACGGCTGTAGCTACCTCTGTGTCGGCAGTCGCTGGTCCATCCATAAGTATACTAGTATCCATCCATCTCCATTGTTTACCTGAGGTGCCTTTTAGTTGTGCCTATTAAAATATGTAGAACAAAAATGTTGAGGTTCCAAAATTAGGGAAAGATCAAGATCCACTTCCACCTCGTGCTGAAGCTGCTGCCACTAGTCATGGCCGAGACGATGAAATGCCAGCAACGTCGTCTGCCAAGGCCGATGCCCAATGTCATAGTACAGAGCATGTAAAATCCAAAACACCAAATATCAGTAAAAAAAGGACTCCAGAATCTAAAATAAAATTGTCGGAGGAGAAGCGTAAACTTGCCAATATGCCATTTACCACACGGAGTGGCAAGGAACGGCTGAGGCCCTGGCCTATGTTCATGGCTAGTGGTTCAGCTTCACATGAGGATGGAAGCACTCAGCCTCTCGCTAGAAAAATGAAAAGACTCAAGCTGGCAAAAGCACCGCAAAGAACTGTGCGTTCTTCCAAATCCCAAATCCACAAGGAGAGTCCAATTGTGTCGGTTGCGATGCCTGACCTTCCCAACACTGGACGTGAAGAGCATGCGCCTTCCACCATTTGCACGCCCCCTGCAAGTGCTGGAAGGAGCACCCGCAGTCCAGTTCCTGATAGTCAGATTGAAGATGTCAGTGTTGAAGTACACCAGGATGAGGAGGATATGGGTGTTGCTGGCGCTGGGGAGGAAATTGACAAGGAGGATTCTGATGGTGAGGTGGTTTGTTTAAGTCAGGCACCCGGGGAGACACCTGTTGTCCGTGGGAGGAATAGGGCCGTTGACATGCCTGGTGAAAATACAAAAAAAATCAGCTCTTCGGTGTGGAAGTATTTCAACAGAAATGCGGACAACATTTGTCAAGCCGTGTGTTGCCTTTGTCAAGCTGTAATAAGTAGGGGTAAGGACGTTAACCAGCTCGGAATATCCTCCCTTATACGTCACCTGCAGCGCATTCATAATAAGTCAGTGACAAGTTCAAAAACTTTGGGCGACAGTGGAAGCAGTCCACTGACCAGTAAATCCCTTCCTCTTGTAACCAAGCTCACGCAAACCACCCCACCAACTCCCTCAGTGTCAATTTCCTCCTTCCCCAGGAATGCCAATAGTCCTGCAGGCCATGTCACTGGCAATTCTGACGAGTCCTCTCCTGCCTGGGATTCCTCCGATGCATCCTTGCGTGTAACGCCTACTGCTGCTGGCGCTGCTGTTGTTGCTGCTGGGAGTCGATGGTCATCCCAGAGGGGAAGTCGTAAGCCCACTTTTACTACTTCCACCAAGCAATTGACTGTCCAACAGTCCTTTGCGAGGAAGATGAAATATCACAGCAATCATCCTGTTGCAAAGCGGATAACTGAGGCCTTGACAACTATGTTGGTGTTAGAAGTGCGTCCGGTATCCGCCGATAGTTCACAGGGAACTAGACAATTTCTTGAGGTAGTGTGCCCCCGTTACCAAATACCATCTAGGTTCCACTTCTCTAGGCAGGCGATACCGAGAATGTACACGGACGTCAGAAAAAGACTCACCAGTGTCCTAAAAAATGCAGTTGTACCCAATGTCCACTTAACCACGGACATGTGGACAAGTGGAGCAGGGCAGGGTCAGGACTATATGACTGTGACAGCCCACTGGGTAGATGTATGGACTCCCGCCGCAAGAACAGCAGCGGCGGCACCAGTAGCAGCATCTCGCAAACGCCAACTCTTTCCTAGGCAGGCTATGCTTTGTATCACCGGTTTCCAGAATACGCACACAGCTGAAAACCTCTTACGGCAACTGAGGAAGATCATCGCGGAATGGCTTACCCCAATTGGACTCTCCTGTGGATTTGTGGCATCGGACAATGCCAGCAATATTGTGTTTGCATTAAATATGGGCAAATTCCAGCACGTCCCATGTTTTGCACATACCTTGAATTTGGTGGTGCAGAATTTTTTAAAAAACGACAGGGGCGTGCAAGAGATGCTGTCGGTGGCCAGAAGAATTGCGGGACACTTTCGGCATACAGGCACCACGTACAGAAGACTGGAGCACCACCAAAAACGCCTGAACCTGCCCTGCCATCATCTGAAGCAAGAAGTGGTAACGAGGTGGAATTCAACCCTATATATGCTTCAGAGGTTGGAGGAGCAGCAAAAGGCCATTCAAGCCTATACAATTGAGCACGATATAGGAGGTGGAATGTACCTGTCTCAAGCGCAGTGGAGAATGATTTCAACGTTGTGCAAGGTTCTGCAACCTTTTGAACTTGCCACACGTGAAGTCAGTTCAGACACTGCCAGCCTGAGTCAGGTCATTCCCCTCATCAGGCTTTTGCAGAAGAAGCTGGAGGCATTGAAGGAGGAGCTAAAAGGGAGCGATTCCGCTAGGCATGTGGGACTTGTGGATGGAGCCCTTAATTCGCTTAACAAGGATTCACGGGTGGTCAATCTGTTGAAATCAGAGCACTACATTTTGGCCACTTACACATAATGACCACAGTAGTGCCACTTATACACATAATGCCCACAGTGGCCCTTATACACATCTCTGCCTCTGTCACTCTATCAGCTCA
Source organism: Pseudophryne corroboree (assembly GCF_028390025.1). Lineage (NCBI taxonomy): Eukaryota > Metazoa > Chordata > Amphibia > Anura > Myobatrachidae > Pseudophryne > Pseudophryne corroboree. Next base: position 403,293,237 of record NC_086452.1, read on the forward strand.
CTGCCTGTGTTTCCTTCTACACAAAAATTCAGGAATGTATTCAGCTTCAGTTGCAGTTCTGCGATTGTACGATTGTAGCAGAACTGCAACTTCATAGAATCAAACAGCAAGAGCCGCCCAGCATGTTCAAAAGGCTACCCAGTACACAACAAGCCACCCATCAATGCATTTGCAATTCTGTAAATACAGCAACAGATTTGCAAATGCATTGCAAAAACTGAGAACATAGACAGTTGTGGATGACCCAGGGCTACTCAGAATAATAAGAATGCAATCACATTGGGCGCCATGTTTTAAGTTGCAGCAATCGCAACTGACATCAGATGCATGCCAAATAAAATGGTCATGACACGCCTGTGTTTTCTCAACCACTACCTGCAAGTGCTATGTATACACCTACAAACTCCTACTACTTGTCAATCAATCTACAATTGCATCCCGGCAAGAAGAATTGCAAATATTGGCTAACGCATATGCAATTTGTTTGCAGTGTATGCGCAGTCAGCCAAAAATCAGCTGATTTGCAATTTTGCTAAACTGCAACTGAAGCTGAATAAGATCTTCAGTCCAAGTGTCAACCAATAAGGTAATGAATGGCATTTAATGAAGTTTAATCACAAAACTGGAACAAAGAGCAAGTTTAAGGAGGCAGGCTCCCTCTTCTTTCTCCACCTCCATTCTTCTCTGTTCTTATCCTGTTCCCTACTCCCTTCACCTCCAACATTCTACACATTTCTCATCTTTTTTTCTCCTATTTCATACTCCTCCTTTTCCCTCATTCATACTTTATTCCCTTACTTCTTTTCCTTCTTGCATCCTTTATTTTTGTACTTATTGTCCCTGCTTCAATCCTCTTTATCCTCCTCCTTTTTCCTCCTTCGTTCTTCTTTCTCCTCCTTTTCCCTCCTACACCTTTCTTTACTATCCTCCTCCTCCTCTCCCCTCTATTTATTTTTATCCTCTTCTTTTTCACTTCTATATTCTCTTTCTCCTCCATTCTATTCTTCCACCTTCACTAGTCAGCACACATAGTTAGAGCAGTGCATATACTGCCCCAGCTACACTATGGAGCTACCGGTCTGTCAGAAGTCCCTGTTCCATGGTTTATACACTGCTGTTACCAGGAAGTAGAGTACAGTGCAGTTGGGTTGTTGGAGTGAGGGATCATGACACTAACAGGAAATTGGCTAGTGTAATTGTGAGATATTCTTAATTTTAGTGCCTGTAAATGCGTTGTGACGCACAAGACTGAAGGCCTCCTGTGTTCATCCACCTAAGGCGGGAGTACAGTTGGATTTGTTTACAGATGTTATTGTGACAGTTTGAAGCAGTTCAGCTGGACCATTTTCTGCTGGTTTTGGTTTTTATTCTAATTTGACATCTTGTTTTGGCTTTAGATTCGGATTTGCCAAAATGCTGTTGGTTTTGGTTTTGCATTTTTCCAAACTTTAACAATAACGGCTAAAATCACATAATTTGTCCCTTTTTTGTTCATAGAGTATTACTAACCTCAAAAATATTAATTTTCACTCGTTTCCAGTCAATTTTGACCACCTGACAGCTCACAGTATAGCTTTCATTCACTTTAGGCAAAAGGCAGCAGTGAGCTGGCTGGTTTCTTAGCAACAAAGCAGCAGCACAAAGACATGGCAGTTTATAGCACATCTATAAAACATTGACACACAGCAAATGACACTGCGGAGTCACACCACTTATGTGAACGCAGTGGGGTATGGCCTGCATTATCACAGCACTTGTATGTTATGGATACATAGCGGGGTATGGCCTACAAAGTCACAGTACTTGTATGCTATGGATACACAGTGGGATACGGCCTGCAGAGTCACAGTACTTGACTTTTTTGACTTTTTATTACATTTTATGACTGTAAAGATTTTTTTAACTTTTTTAAATTTTATTTTTAGTTATTTATTTTTTACACTGGAGCGGATGGTCCCTGGACCATTAGCACCTGCATATCACCATTTACTGATATATATATATATATATATATTGTATACATATGGGTTGGATACAGAATCCCATCGCCTACCATGCTGTCATTCAGAAGATTGACATGGGCATGCCGATGGTCAGGATCAGTTGGGGCTCGCATACTGTATATTAAATCCAAATGCCTGGGGTGCAAACCCAATGTGACTCAATAGGTAACGTACATACAGTCCATATTGTGCACTCACCAGGGACTTTTGTAGTGAAAGAGTCACATTTATTGGTTCACTAGATACATGATTGATTCAGGTCAGTATGGACTATATGGACTGAAGTTAAAAAACACATAAAAGTAGAGCACTAATGGTGTTGTATATTAAAAACTCCATAAAATAAAATGTAGAATTAATCCTGCACACTTAGGGATGCATTAAGGAAGACTTCGTAGACTAATTTCTCTTATCTGAATAAGGAAAAGTGCAGGATGCATCATGTATTGCATATTCTTTGTAATGCATCCTGTCCCTTGTCATGGCATAGTAGAGTTTATTAATGCCACATGTATGAATAATCGCAAATAACAAGACAGCTGTTCCGATAAGAACCATTCCTTGAGTTGTGAAGACTTCCAGGTTTGCGCAATTGCGGTAGTCAGGCTGAGCAAGCACCAGAGGACATGGAGAGGGATTTTTCAGATCCCTCTCTGGGATTTGTACTGAAAGAAGAACATAGGCTTCTATGGGCAATGTCATATAGTACATGCTCTGGAAATATTTTCTTTCTGGAGCTTGGTACATATGGGGTTTGTTTCAAACCTCTGAAAACTGCATTTTTAGAACCAATACCAAGCTTTACTACTAGAGATGAGCGGGTTCGGTTCCTCGGAAACCGAACCCGCCCGAACTTCAGTTTTTTTTACACGGGTCCGAGCAACTCGGATCTTCCCGCCTTGCTCGGTTAACCCGAGCGCGCCCGAACGTCATCATCCCGCTGTCGGATTCTCGCGAGGCTCGGATTCTATCGCGAGACTATTGATTCTATATAAGGAGCCGCGCGTCGCCGCCATTTTCACACGTGCATTGAGATTGATAGGGAGAGGACGTGGCTGGCGTCCTCTCCGTTTATAGAGAGTGAGACTACTAGAGTAGAGAGAGACACAGTATTATTTACTTTAGTAATTTTGGGGAGCATTAGGAGGAGTACTTCTACTTGCTGAAGTGATAGTGTGACTGTATATCTGACTTGTGGAGGAGACAGTGGGGAGCAGTTAGAGTCTGAGAGCAGGAGTACATATTTTAACGTACAGTGCACACTTTTGCTGGCACTCTGCTGCCAGAGTGCCACACTGCCATTGTGACCACACTGACCACCAGTATATATTGTGATTGTCTGCTTAGGAGTACTACTTGCAAGTTGCTGATAGTGTGACCAGTGACCTGACCACCAGTTTAATTAATCACCACCAGTTTAATATATATATATATATATATATATATATATATATAATTGTATATAATATATATATATATATATAATTGTATATGTATACCACCTACCCATGTTTTTTTTTTTCTTTCTTCTTGATACATACTACTATAGTAGCTTACTGTAGCAGTCTGCGGTGCTGCTGAGCTGACAGTGTCCAGCAGGTCCGTCATCAGTCATTACATAATAAATATATATACCTGTCCGGCTGCAGTACTAGTGATATTATATATATATATATATATATATATATATATTAATTTCATCTCATTATCATCCAGTCTATATTAGCAGCAGACACAGTACGGTAGTCCACGGCTGTAGCTACCTCTGTGTCGGCAGTCGCTGGTCCATCCATAATTGTATACCACCTACCCGTGGTTTTTTTTTTTCTCTTTCTTCTTGATACATACTACTATAGTAGCTTACTGTAGCAGTCTGCGGTGCTGCTGAGCTGACAGTGTCCAGCAGGTCCGTCATCAGTCATTACATAATAAATATATATACCTGTCCGGCTGCAGTACTAGTGATATTATATATATATATATATATATATATATATTAATTTCATCTCATTATCATCCAGTCTATATTAGCAGCAGACACAGTACGGTAGTCCACGGCTGTAGCTACCTCTGTGTCGGCAGTCGCTGGTCCATCCATAATTGTATACCACCTACCCGTGGTTTTTTTTTTCTCTTTCTTCTTGATACATACTACTATAGTAGCTTACTGTAGCAGTCTGCGGTGCTGCTGAGCTGACAGTGTCCAGCAGGTCCGTCATCAGTCATTACATAATAAATATATATACCTGTCCGGCTGCAGTACTAGTGATATTATATATATATATATATATATATATATATATATATTAATTTCATCTCATTATCATCCAGTCTATATTAGCAGCAGACACAGTACGGTAGTCCACGGCTGTAGCTACCTCTGTGTCGGCAGTCGCTGGTCCATCCATAATTGTATACCACCTACCCGTGGTTTTTTTTCTCTTTCTTCTTGATACATACTACTATAGTAGCTTACTGTAGCAGTCTGCGGTGCTGCTGAGCTGACAGTGTCCAGCAGGTCCGTCATCAGTCATTACATAATAAATATATATACCTGTCCGGCTGCAGTACTAGTGATATTATATATATATATATATATATATATATATATTAATTTCATCTCATTATCATCCAGTCTATATTAGCAGCAGACACAGTACGGTAGTCCACGGCTGTAGCTACCTCTGTGTCGGCAGTCGCTGGTCCATCCATAATTGTATACCACCTACCCGTGGTTTTTTTTTTCTCTTTCTTCTTGATACATACTACTATAGTAGCTTACTGTAGCAGTCTGCGGTGCTGCTGAGCTGACAGTGTCCAGCAGGTCCGTCATCAGTCATTACATAATAAATATATATACCTGTCCGGCTGCAGTACTAGTGATATTATATATATATATATATATATTAATTTCATCTCATTATCATCCAGTCTATATTAGCAGCAGACACAGTACGGTAGTCCACGGCTGTAGCTACCTCTGTGTCGGCAGTCGCTGGTCCATCCATAATTGTATACCACCTACCCGTGGCTTTTTTTTTTTCTCTTTCTTCTTGATACATACTACTATAGTAGCTTACTGTAGCAGTCTGCGGTGCTGCTGAGCTGACAGTGTCCAGCAGGTCCGTCATCAGTCATTACATAATAAATATATATACCTGTCCGGCTGCAGTACTAGTGATATTATATATATATATATATATATATATATATTAATTTCATCTCATTATCATCCAGTCTATATTAGCAGCAGACACAGTACGGTAGTCCACGGCTGTAGCTACCTCTGTGTCGGCAGTCGCTGGTCCATCCATAAGTATACTAGTATCCATCCATCTCCATTGTTTACCTGAGGTGCCTTTTAGTTGTGCCTATTAAAATATGGAGAACAAAAATGTTGAGGTTCCAAAATTAGGGAAAGATCAAGATCCACTTCCACCTCGTGCTGAAGCTGCTGCCACTAGTCATGGCCGAGACGATGAAATGCCAGCAACGTCGTCTGCCAAGGCCGATGCCCAATGTCATAGTACAGAGCATGTAAAATCCAAAACACCAAATATCAGTAAAAAAAAGGACTCCAGAATCTAAAATAAAATTATCGGAGGAGAAGCGTAAACTTGCCAATATGCCATTTACCACACGGAGTGGCAAGGAACGGCTGAGGCCCTGGCCTATGTTCATGGCTAGTGGTTCAGCTTCACATGAGGATGGAAGCACTCAGCCTCTCGCTAGAAAAATGAAAAGACTCAAGCTGGCAAAAGCACCGCAAAGAACTGTGCGTTCTTCCAAATCCCAAATCCACAAGGAGAGTCCAATTGTGTCGGTTGCGATGCCTGACCTTCCCAACACTGGACGTGAAGAGCATGCGCCTTCCACCATTTGCACGCCCCCTGCAAGTGCTGGAAGGAGCACCCGCAGTCCAGTTCCTGATAGTCAGATTGAAGATGTCAGTGTTGAAGTACACCAGGATGAGGAGGATATGGGTGTTGCTGGCGCTGGGGAGGAAATTGACAAGGAGGATTCTGATGGTGAGGTGGTTTGTTTAAGTCAGGCACCCGGGGAGACACCTGTTGTCCGTGGGAGGAATAGGGCCGTTGACATGCCTGGTGAAAATACCAAAAAAATCAGCTCTTCGGTGTGGAAGTATTTCAACAGAAATGCGGACAACATTTGTCAAGCCGTGTGTTGCCTTTGTCAAGCTGTAATAAGTAGGGGTAAGGACGTTAACCACCTCGGAACATCCTCCCTTATACGTCACCTGCAGCGCATTCATAATAAGTCAGTGACAAGTTCAAAAACTTTGGGCGACAGTGGAAGCAGTCCACTGACCAGTAAATCCCTTCCTCTTGTAACCAAGCTCACGCAAACCACCCCACCAACTCCCTCAGTGTCAATTTCCTCCTTCCCCAGGAATGCCAATAGTCCTGCAGGCCATGTCACTGGCAATTCTGACGAGTCCTCTCCTGCCTGGGATTCCTCCGATGCATCCTTGCGTGTAACGCCTACTGCTGCTGGCGCTGCTGTTGTTGCTGCTGGGAGTCGATGGTCATCCCAGAGGGGAAGTCGTAAGCCCACTTTTACTACTTCCACCAAGCAATTGACTGTCCAACAGTCCTTTGCGAGGAAGATGAAATATCACAGCAGTCATCCTGTTGCAAAGCGGATAACTGAGGCCTTGACAACTATGTTGGTGTTAGAAGTGCGTCCGGTATCCGCCGATAGTTCACAGGGAACTAGACAATTTCTTGAGGTAGTGTGCCCCCGTTACCAAATACCATCTAGGTTCCACTTCTCTAGGCAGGCGATACCGAGAATGTACACGGACGTCAGAAAAAGACTCACCAGTGTCCTAAAAAATGCAGTTGTACCCAATGTCCACTTAACCACGGACATGTGGACAAGTGGAGCAGGGCAGGGTCAGGACTATATGACTGTGACAGCCCACTGGGTAGATGTATGGACTCCCGCCGCAAGAACAGCAGCGGCGGCACCAGTAGCAGCATCTCGCAAATGCCAACTCTTTCCTAGGCAGGCTACGCTTTGTATCACCGGTTTCCAGAATACGCACACAGCTGAAAACCTCTTACGGCAACTGAGGAAGATCATCGCGGAATGGCTTACCCCAATTGGACTCTCCTGTGGATTTGTGGCATCGGACAATGCCAGCAATATTGTGTGTGCATTAAATATGGGCAAATTCCAGCACGTCCCATGTTTTGCACATACCTTGAATTTGGTGGTGCAGAATTTTTTAAAAAACGACAGGGGCGTGCAAGAGATGCTGTCGGTGGCCAGAAGAATTGCGGGACACTTTCGGCATACAGGCACCACGTACAGAAGACTGGAGCACCACCAAAAACGCCTGAACCTGCCCTGCCATCATCTGAAGCAAGAAGTGGTAACGAGGTGGAATTCAAACCTATATATGCTTCAGAGGTTGGAGGAGCAGCAAAAGGCCATTCAAGCCTATACAACTGAGCACGATATAGGAGGTGGAATGTACCTGTCTCAAGCGCAGTGGAGAATGATTTCAACGTTGTGCAAGGTTCTGCAACCTTTTGAACTTGCCACACGTGAAGTCAGTTCAGACACTGCCAGCCTGAGTCAGGTCATTCCCCTCATCAGGCTTTTGCAGAAGAAGCTGGAGGCATTGAAGGAGGAGCTAAAAGGGAGCGATTCCGCTAGGCATGTGGGACTTGTGGATGGAGCCCTTAATTCGCTTAACAAGGATTCACGGGTGGTCAATCTGTTGAAATCAGAGCACTACATTTTGGCCACCGTGCTCGATCCTAGATTTAAAACCTACCTTGGATCTCTCTTTCCGGCAGACACAAGTCTGCTGGGGTTGAAAGACCTGCTGGTGAGAAAATTGTCAAGTCAAGCGGAACGCGACCTGTCAACATCTCCTCCTTCACATTCTCCCGCAACTGGGGGTGCGAGGAAAAGGCTCAGAATTCCGAGCCCACCCGCTGGCGGTGATGCAGGGCAGTCTGGAGCGACTGCTGATGCTGACATCTGGTCCGGACTGAAGGACCTGACAACGATTACGGACATGTCGTCTACTGTCACTGCATATGATTCTCTCCCCATTGAAAGAATGGTGGAGGATTATATGAGTGACCGCATCCAAGTAGGCACGTCAGACAGTCCGTACTTATACTGGCAGGAAAAAGAGGCAATTTGGAGGCCCTTGCACAAACTGGCTTTATTCTACCTAAGTTGCCCTCCCACAAGTGTGTACTCCGAAAGAGTGTTTAGTGCCGCCGCTCACCTTGTCAGCAATCGGCGTACGAGGTTACTTCCAGAAAATGTGGAGAAGATGATGTTCATTAAAATGAATTATAATCAATTCCTCCGTGGAGACATTGACCAGCAGCAATTGCCTCCACAAAGTACACAGGGAGCTGAGATGGTGGATTCCAGTGGGGACGAATTGATAATCTGTGAGGAGCGGGATGTACACGGTGATATATCGGAGGATGATGATGAGGTGGACATCTTGCCTCTGTAGAGCCAGTTTGTGCAAGGAGAGATTAATTGCTTCTTTTTCGGTGGGGGTCCAAACCAACCCGTCATTTCAGTCACAGTCGTGTGGCAGACCCTGTCACTGAAATGATGGGTTGGTTAAAGTGTGCATGTCCTGTTTATACAACATAAGGGTGGGTGGGAGGGCCCAAGGACAATTCCATCTTGCACCTCTTTTTTCTTTCATTTTTATTTGCGTCATGTGCTGTTTGGGGAGTGTTTTTTGGAAGGGCCATCCTGCGTGACACTGCAGTGCCACTCCTAGATGGGCCAGGTGTTTGTGTCGGCCACTAGGGTCGCTTATCTTACTCACACAGCTACCTCATTGCGCCTCTTTTTTTCTTCTTTACGTCATGTGCTGTTTGGGGAGTGTTTTTTGGAAGGGCCATCCTGCGTGACAATGCAGTGACACTCCTAGATGGGCCAGGTGTTTGTGTCGGCCACTAGGGTCGCTTATCTTACTCACACAGCTACCTCATTGTGCCTCTTTTTTTCTTCTTTGCGTCATGTGCTGTTTGGGGAGTGTTTTTTGGAAGGGCCATCCTGCGTGACACTGCAGTGCCACTCCTAGATGGGCCAGGTGTTTGTGTCGGCCACTAGGGTCGCTTAGCTTACTCACACAGCTACCTCATTGCGCCTCTTTTTTTCTTCTTTGCGTCATGTGCTGTTTGGGGAGTGTTTTTTGGAAGGGCCATCCTGCGTGACACTGCAGTGCCACTCATAGATGGGCCAGGTGTTTGTGTCGGCCACTAGGGTCGCTTAGCTTACTCACACAGCTACCTCATTGCGCCTCTTTTTTTCTTCTTTGCGTCATGTGCTGTTTGGGGAGTGTTTTTTGGAAGGGCCATCCTGCGTGACACTGCAGTGCCACTCCTAGATGGGCCAGGTGTTTGTGTCGGCCACTAGGGTCGCTTATCTTACTCACACAGCTACCTCATTGCGCCTCTTTTTTTCTTCTTTGCATCATGTGCTGTTTGGGGAGTGTTTTTTGGAAGGGCCATCCTGCGTGACACTGCAGTGCCACTCCTAGATGGGCCAGGTGTTTGTGTCGGCCACTAGGGTCGCTTAGCTTACTCATCCAGCGACCTTGGTGCAAATTTTAGGACTAAAAATAATATTGTGAGGTGTGAGGTATTCAGAATAGACTGAAAATGAGTGGAAATTATGGTTTTTGAGGTTAATAATACTTTGGGATCAAAATGACCCCCAAATTCTATGATTTAAGCTGTTTTTTAGTGTTTTTTGAAAAAGACACCCAAATCCAAAACACACCCGAATCCGACAAAAAAAATTCGGTGAGGTTTTGCCAAAACGCGGTCGAACCCAAAACACGGCCGCGGAACCGAACCCAAAACCAAAACACAAAACCCGAAAAATTTCAAGTGCACATCTCTATTTACTACATGTACCCCTATAAGCTGCTCAATATCAGTGTGTAACCCACTTATCCCTTAGATACTTTAGGGGAGATGTATCAAGACTTGGAGAGAGATAAAGTGGAGAAGTTGGCAAAAGTAAACAGTTTCTACTTGACATTTCATTGACTGTGCTTGATAAATGATTGGTTGCTTTGGGCATCTCTCTCCAATACTTGTAACAACTCTCCCTTTGCATCAGATTCAGCTAAGCCTTGTTGATTAGCTCTATATTGCTTTCAGCCTGAAGCTTGGAACCTAACGGTATTATCTGGGATTTTCACCAACGTATGATTTCCAATATGTGCTTCAGAAATAGAGGAGGAATGCTCTCTCTACTCAGATGGTGCCATTCTACAAGTTATTAGGCCAAATGAGATTATAGAACTTTGGTGCTGCAAATACTGTACTATCAGTTTGAGGATTCTTCAAAGCTCATACCTGTTATTTTTTAGATTAATTTGAGCTATGCTCAAAGAGGAGTACTTGGACTGGTGAGTGAATTTGGGAGATTTCACATTCAAAAAAGCATCAAAGCAAATCAAAATTGCATTCAAGTAAATTATATGACAGACACACTACGTAAGAGGTTATATGTTTACATGTGTTAAACATGTGTTAAATATGTTATTACATTTTATATTCTATTGGATAAAACTCTAACAAACATCAATGACTTATTAGCACAAACATTTCCCATTCCATCACTTGCGTGAACTTCTTCACATCTACAGTAGCACATAAATTCCTTTTTACGCCACTCTGTTGCTACCCTTTGCCACCACTAGACTGTATTTTGCCTAAGATTTTTAACTTGAATTTCCCCCCTAGTTTATTCTCTTCTCTCTCTTCGGCTGTCGTCTCCTGCGTCAATGTGCCTACAGTATTTAAAATACTCAGTTTTGTTCCATTACATCACTGCTAGCTTCATGTTTGCTGAGTGTATTTACGCAGGATAATGCTTAGTAATACTTACAATTTAGTTTACTGAAGCTATAAACACCCTCAAAGAATCTAACATATTGTAAGAAAAACAAGCATGGTAGTTGTTGGTTTAGTAAGTAACAAATAAAAACTAGCATAAAAAATTGAACTTCTTTAATTTTCAATATATAAACTCTGAGATCTACAAGCACAGTGTAGAAAAAGTATTCTCTCTATAAAACTAATTCTGCAGTACACTCCTTTAATACAATATCTTCCCTCCTTAAAAGCACTTTCATACTAATCTCATCATAGCAAGCGTTGGGAATGATATGTGTGCAGGTGTTGATATTGCAGAGTTAGGCACAGTGGCATATTCAGGGCGGTGGGGTGCACCATGGCACGTGCCCCCCTCTGCGTTTCGAAGATTTTTTAAAAATTGATAGTGCAGCAACACTGATCGGGAAAATGGGTTGCTCCAACCTCTGCGGACCCCTCAGAGCAGGCAGAGATGGTGCAGTCCTGTTGCTAGGCTGTGTTGAAATGCTTCCTGTTTTTGTACGGTGGCTGAGTGGGAACAGTTTTAAGCATGTGCATTCTCCTCCCTGTTCGGGCGGCGTCCTGCTGCTGTGAATCCTGCCAGCTTCCTGCTGCTCCCTGTCTGCACCCGTATCTCAATCTCCTCCCCCCGTCCATCTCCTGAGTGTGACTATGCTGGCACCATGCTGCTTTGATTGCAGCCGGCATCCTGCTGGTCCCCTGTCTGCATCTGGATTTCCAGCTCCGCCCACCATCCTGCTGCAGAGTGTGACTCTGGCCAGCATCCTGCTTAAAAAATGGCAGCTAAAATCAGAATAGTTGCACACTAGGAGTGGTTAGTATTACTGCCCCACAACTCTGGGATCATAGGTTTGATTCCAGCCAGGTCCCAGGTACCTATCTGTACGTAGTTGTATGTTCAACCTGTATTTGTGTGGGTGTCATACAGGTTCTTCTGTTATCCCCCACAGCATAAAAATATACAAAATGGACCCTAGAGTGCTTGGTGCAGAATTTAGATTGTAAACTCCAATGGGACAGAGGATGATGGCATATTTTCTCTTCAACCCTAATTGTCACCATATAAATTATGTTTAGTAATCTTTGCGCAGATTGCACCATTTTAATAAGTCTTATAGACATCCACCTGTTGCGGACAGGAAACTGCATTTTCTGTAACACATGTGACAAGTTATTAATTGAACATACTTTATTCTCAACATGCTTTATTGGTACTGAAGTGTACACTGATCTGGCACTTAAAATATCCCAGGATTATTGGGGTGGAGTAGTTGGCAGTTTTTGTTCTTGCCATTAGTTTTCTGTTACTGTTATGTAGAATTAAAATTGTCTCTTCATGGTTGAGTGGCTCAGACAGTCTTAACAAGAGTCAAGAGGAGAAAACAAGATTATTGGAAGAAGGAATCATTGTACTTCCTAACAAACATAGCAACCAGTAATTGCGTTTCAGTGATATCCAAGGTGGTGCTTAGAGGAGAGAGACAGACTTGGCATTCAATCCACCTTTCCTTTAATTATATCACCCTAATGAGACATATTCCCTTCCCTCTAAACAAAGTAGTTACAGGAAGCTGAGCTATTAGAGACAAAACAAGAAAAATCAATGGGCTGGAGCATCAAATAAAATCAAATTCAATAGAAAGAGAAGAAAAAAATACTCATATGTCTTATATTTTATTCCAGAGGTCTGGGAGAAGAAATAAGTGATCAAAGCATAATGAAAGGGAATTTAATGATCATGGAGTCTAGCTGTGAAATATTCACCAACAACAGCATACAATTAGGCAAAAAATGGCTAAGAATGAAATAGAATAAACACTAAAATACAGCATAGTGTATAATGTATAATACTGGTCTCTGGGTGACTTTTATGTAGCAGTGACTTCTTGCTGCTGGAACTTCAATAGAATAATAAGCCAGTATGTTACAACCAAATGTCCAGGGCAGTAATGCAAGATCTGAAATATAATTGAAGCTTTTCAGCAATTCAATTACATATAAAACAAAAAGGCACTATACAAAAAATTATGAGACCAAGAATCAAGACCTGCCTCCAAATGACGGATAAGGTATGACAATAAAACAAATGTTAGGGATTTATTTGTGGTTTGTAGAAATGAACAATAGGATGTTTGTTACATAGAGGCAGATGCACTAAGCCTTGGGGAGTGATACATTGGAGAGAGATAAAGTACTATCCAAAATAAAATATAATAAATAAATAAATAAATACAAATGTGTGTGTTCAGGGCCAGGTCATGTCACTGCTGTAAAAATATAAGCACTAAGTCGCATTGTGTTACAGTACTGTAGGTGCCATTCCACCCACCACGTTAATATTATAAGCAATGTGAGTCAATACTGATCACTAACAGTCGATGAAAAAGCAGGAGCAAAAACCAAGTACTAGTGCTGTAGCTTCTGCCAGTCATGATAATCGTGATATTAGCAGTACTTCAACATCAACTAAAGTCAGTCCTCAAAGACATGGAGGCTTTAAGAAAGAACGTCTGATATCAAAACAATACTGTTACAATGATAAAGTAAAAGACATCACCTCTAATATAGGGATTTTTAAAATGTAAATACAGTATTCCCCATTGTCCCACCGCTTTACTGGTACAGTCCATGCTGGTTATTGATTTGGGGGAATTGGAACATTTTTATTTCTTTATTACTTTATTATTTCATCACTGTAAAGCTTTGTACTGGTAGGGACATCATCATACTTAATGCAAACAAGTTAACACCCCTTTAATGTATGGTATTTACATGTGAATGCCCTTGATCTATCTTTCCAAAATCACAAGTGCAGGCTACAGTTAATTGTAATTTCAGGTGTAACATTTGCCACATACACAGTATGTCAGAACATTTCTAAATGGATTTTATTGTGGCATTATACAAGGTGGACATACAGTATAATGCATTTAATTCATTTTAAGGTATATTTGTACAGAGAATAAACCTAGTTGTGTGGCAGGGTCTAATTATAAAGTTGTTGTGTGTGCGGGGGGGGGGGGGGGTATTATTAAAAATGAGCAGTGCAATGTAAAAATAAATGTTTGCAGGCCATACCTAATGAGAAAATTGAAAGAGCACAATTGTGTTAAATGTGTGAATACAGCATGTGATACCACGGTTTCTTGTGGGGTGAACTGGGTGAAATGTGCACTGAGTAGAAGTACCTTGAGGTAGAACTGTCCTCTTCTGAAGATACTTTCCTGCTGTACCAACCCTGGAATAGAGACAAGGGGGGTAAATTTACTATGATGGGAGTTCTATTCAAGATGGGATGTTGCCCATAGCAACCAATCAGATTCTACTTCTTATTTATCTAGCACCTTCTAGAAAATAATACCTGGAATCTGATTGGTTGCTATGGGCAACATCCCATCTTCAATAGAACTCCCATCTTAGTAAATTTACCGCAAGGTTTCAACTAAAGGTAACAGGGATAGGGACCCAGATACTGCATGATGCAAAAGAATAACATGGTTATTATTCCACAATCTGGTATAAGGCCTAATCTGATCATGATATAAATAATGAAAGTTATATCCTACACTGTATCAATTAATTTACTATCAAATCCTACAAAAAAAGAGTAAATGTAGATATAAAGCAAGAAATGTTTCTGCATCTGCACATGTGTAGAATGGGTCTTGCTTGCAGCCCCCTGTTAGACACCGTGACACCCTGTTAGACAGCGTGAATGACACCTGGCACCTCGACACTCGGCTATTGTTGCAGTCGGTTGGTGCACAGTAAACAATGGCTAACATGAGAGTTAGAACAACAAGATATCACTTACTCTGAAGCTGCTTTCCTTCTAGCACTGCTCTTTGCAAGATGGCACCACATATCCTAATGGTCCTAATGTTCCTCTGGTTTCTATCCGCCTTTTAAGGCAACTGCCACTTCAAGATTAGGGAATGTTTTTATTCAAAATATTGCAACCAGATTTACATATTTACATAAAAACATAAATACATTTGGAAATAATTCATACAGGAATTTGACAATAACAAAAATCAAACCATTATCCCTGCACATTAATACACAAAGGATAAATCAAAACCAAGCTGTCCCTTTTCCCTTATTTTTTCTACTCATCCCTCCCTCCCTAAATTACTTCATTCAGGGTTTTTATTCTTATGTTCCAAATCTTACAACCCCCTTTCCTTTGCTTCCTCCATGGAGCCCAGTCACCTCCTCAAACTACCCTCCATCCATATACCCACCCCCACCATACATCCAGCCCCATTCACTTCCTTCCACTCCCCATTCACCCACCTCTCAAACCAAAACTACCAACATTGAACAAGAAATAGCCCTAATGCATGCAAACCATTTAAAAAAAAAATCCATACCAATACAAAAAGCTAATTACAGATTCTAAAGTGAAAAATAGTATAAGCCAAGAGTTTCACCTGGCACCACAGTCGGGACAAGTCGATAACATCTACCCTCCCCCTCTCCAAATCCATCATCCTTCTCGCATCGTATAGAATTTAAGCCACCACCTCTCTGCAGGGGAAGACTTTTCCTCTCAGAGATACCTGACACTGTGCATACATATAGATACAGCTAGACTAACTAAGAAAATTATGCTCAACTAAAACTCATCATATCATTTAAATGTCCCATAGACCTATTCCGGGTAACTCAGCCCCAAATGGCAAGGGATTCCCAAAGCTTTTCAATACTCCTTATAAATTTCTATGTTAAAGGGACACTGCAGTAAGAAGTGGTCCATAGTCTCTTCTTCTCCCAGACATTCCTCACATTGACACCTTTGATCATTGGGACCTCTAAACCTCAGGTATCCTCTAACATAAAGCTTCCCTTGGAAAGAGAGCCAGGTAATGTCCCTGAATTTTGATGGAATCCTTTTCGAATTAATAAGAGAGATACCTCTGAACACACATCGCCTTGACAATCCCTCAGGGCCAGCGGAACATGAAAATGGGTTTGCAAGATCCTCTTCTCCAACTCTCTCCTACTGAGGTTTCTTAAATCACCCACTTCCAAACTCCTGTCCTATTACCCTCAGGCACTGGATCACGTAGATCGGGAGGTAGCCTTTTCTTAACTAAAGACTTTTCAGAAGACCTCCTTCTAACCATGCACCAGAGAAAGGGGATACCCATTCCCTGAAACCAGCTAGCCACTGAGGGGAGGGGAGTAGTGTTATCTAAAAGGAGTCCTCCAAAATTTGATTTAAAAAAGGTTGTTATGAAGAAGCCTATGGGTTCACCATACCAAGTCCTCCTTTTTCCCTCAAGATCAAGGAGCTACTCCTCAACCTGCTGACAGTAACTGACACTCATTTGTTTACTCTCCTGCTGTCAGTTCTTAGAACCCAAGAGAATTGTGGGGGCTGTAGTCTGGTGCAGCTCACAGACAAAGGAAAGTTATACATTGTGACTGTGGGGTATCACAAACATAAGCAAAACATCTTTTACTAAGCCCTGGAAAGAGATAGAGTGGATGGAGATAAAGTACCAACAAACCAGCTCCTGTAATTTTTCAGCTACAGTCTGTAATATGGCAGTTAAGAGCTGATTAGCTGGTACTTTATCTTGGTCAACATATCACTCTCCATGGTTTAGGACATAGACCCCACAGTATTATATAAAAAATACTATAGTAGCCAATGGAAAATCCAGGTGTGCAGGAAGGGTACATATAGGACCTGATACAGAGAGGCAAGCAATCTGCATGTAATGTCAATGTTCGTGTAGTTGAGTAATTTTTTGCAAAAGAGCGTGCACAAAAATGTCTTAATCCTCCTATGGAGCAGGCTTTACACAGAGCATATGCACATACAGTAGGATCGGTTGCAAACAAGACGTATGTTATCAGCAATGTTGTGGAAGAGTGAAAAGTGTTCCTGTCCGATGAATGGGAGGTGGCTAGCATTGCATGCAAAAATCTTCCGTTCAGTAATGGGAGTGTTATGGTAGTGTCAAAGGCAGGGCCGTATCTAGAGAGGAAGGGACCCGTGTGCAGTCTCTGGGTGTGGACCCCCTCCTCTCCCATCCTGTTACTGTCAGCAGCGCTATTAGCGCTCTGTCTGAGCGCTAGAGACTCTGGCACAGTGCCGGAGTCTACAGCGCATGCGCAAGTCTCCGAAAAAATGGTACAGCGGACATTTTTTGGAGACCTGCACATGCACTGTAAATCTGGCACTGTGCCAGAGTCTCTAGTGCTCAGACAGAGCACTAAGAGTGCTGCTGCCGGCAATGGGACTTGGAAGAAGAAGGGACCCACGCCCGGACACCAGAAAGGTAAGTATTTAGAAGTATTTGAAAAACCCGGAAAAGCGCTGGTAAGTGGCTAAATGATATTAGCTTTTATTTATGAATACATAGAAAATATATAAATAATTTCAATGTTAATACATTATATAAACATGAATCGGCCGACCGTAACACAATATCCCCACATCTATATTATATACACTATATATATATAAAATTTATTTTTTTTACTGCTAAGAAGGATATTAAAAGTAACAATAGGAATATCCAATGTATAGTATTATATATCAGTTCTGATCCACTCCGCTTGTATCATAAGTTTGTGGAAAACTTCAAGTAGGAAGCTCAGAAAGTAATAACCAAGCTTGATATAGCACTATCTGCCAGCGGAAAAATAATGGTGCCTTTTTTAGTATTGTTAAAGTTGTTAAATAAATAGTATTGCAAGGCTCATAGCGTTAGTATTGGTAGTCAGTATACAGAGGGACAGTCATAATATATATATATTTTACCGCTATCCTGCGTTTTGCAAACAAGATCCTCCCGGTCACTGGTGATTTTCATCCATTAATAGTGGCCATATCCAGAGGTAGATGGTAATTCCCAATGACTGCAGGTGCACCGGTGCAAATGATCTCCTCTCTGTTAATTGCTGTCACTCCCTTGAGCAGAAAGATCCTGTTGGCAACCAAAAGGGCTCAGGACTATCGCTGTTTACGATGTATGGCGCTGGCCGCTGATAGTAAGCTGGTTCCCGTATGTGATGGTCTCTGATCAGCTGTGCAACAACCGGCTCCGTGACCAATGACGCATTTCCCCACCTCACAGATATCAGCGGCTTCCTCAGATGAGATCCTTGCAATACTATTTATTTAACAACTTTAACAATACTAAAAAAGGCACCATTATTTTTCCGCAATGTGTATCTGGCACTGTGGGGGCAATGTGTATCTGGCACTGCACTGCTGGGGGAATATATGTATCTGCCACTGCACTATTGGGGGCATGTGTGTATCACATCCCATTTTAATTGGTCACACCCATTGTTTGGCACACACGCACACGGTACCACTAAGGGGCATAACTACTGGGGGGCAGGCTAATTTTTAAGTTGATAAGTTTTGTATGGACCCCAAAGGATTTCACAAATATTCAAATGGCCCTTGGTAGATAAAAGTTTCCCCACCCCTGACCTATAGAAAACATTGGATGTACTTTGTGGCTGGATAATTAATTGCATGTAGGTATTTCAGGTGTAGAATACCCATATATGTTGTGATTTGATATAAAATTGTATAGTTCTACTTTTCAACAATAATTATAGAACAATGATAACTATAATAACAAATTAAACATGTATAGTATGCTTCAAAAGACTTTTAGACACTTATAATTAGTTTTTAACTTTATGGGGTATATGCAATTGCGGTCGAATTCCCGAAATTGTCGAATTTTGGGAATTTTTTGCAAAAAAAAAAAATCGTCAATGCAATTCAGTGCTTTCCGTCAAAAAAACGGACTTTCAAAATTCGACTTTTTGAAATTCGACTTTTGTCAAATTCGACTTTTCTGCAATGATACAAGTGCTGCAATTCGACCAAAGTGTATTCAATTCAAGTTTGGAAATTCGACAACAGTGCTTTTAGACAGTGTTTGTAAACCAGAAACAAAATATTCACTGAAATTAGAACTTTTGACCCAATATGGCAAATTGTTGCTCAAAATAAACCTCTCAGCATTCACTCTTGTCTATTTAATATACTTTGCGTCCCGCAGGCCATCATTTAGGCAGTCTGTCGGCAGATGACGTGCTTCCATCTGCATTTTTTGTAGGTGTGTGTTTCTCTGTCTGACAATATTCCTGACCAGACACTATCCCAGAAATAAATGGAAATTTATGTAAACGCTCCTCCTGTGGGTAACTGCTAATAGTTCAGAAGCTAATAAAATGCAGCTATTCATATTCACAGAAATACTCTTTAATGTGATATTGATTTAAATGTATTTGAGTCTAATGCTAAAATAGCAAGCTTATTATATTATGAAAGAGGTGAATAATCAGTTCCGTCAGGCATGCTTTCAAATGTCGCTGGTTTTCCCATCTTGAATTTCAGAGCTGTATTGACAATAATGTTTTTACTCTGAGTCATTTGAGTGGGATGTTTGATTAAGTATTAAGTTCTGACATTTCAGAAAAACACTAAGAGGCTGATGCAATGCAGGGCCATACCAAGGGGTGGGTGGGTGGTGGCATGTGCCCTGGGTGCCAAACTTGAGGGTGCACATACCAGACCCTTCAACATGACCCACCCCACTAGGTACAAAATGCTCTGTTTCTGGACTTCCCTCTTAATTTATAATTTCCATCACCTGTGTTGAACTAGTTATATGATAAGAAAGCTGTTTCTTCACAGGTGATGGCAATAATAAATTAATAGGGAAGTCCAGAAACAGAGCATTTTGTACCTAGTGGGGCGGGTCATGTTGGAGGGTATGCACATACTTGAGGGGGGCGACTGGCCTGTACCTATCATGGAAAAATGGAGAGGGGGTGCAGGACCCTGCAGATCCTAGAACTCCCTGCAGGCGGCCACGTTCCCGGTGGTGTCAGTGCACATCACCATGGAGGTGGAACATAGCACCATGTGTCCACCGCTGCCCTAAGTTGGAGCTCAGGGGGAGGACCCAGTTATCCAACAATGGAGCCAGCTGGTGAGTTAGTGGGCACATAGGCTGGCAGCTATACATACAGTAGGGGGAAATCCAGCATCACGTCTGGGGGTCAGGTGCTGTGCATCCAGGGATCCTGCCATCCTGGAGTAAGACCTGGGGGTGTCATGGCTGCCAGGGGTCCTCCCACCTTACTTTAAGACCTGGGGTGTCATGGCTGCACACTCCGGTCCTACTATAAGACACCTATTTTTGTGGCACTGTCCCTTTATAAAGTGTGGCAGGGGGAGGAATGGATATCAAA
Source organism: Pseudophryne corroboree (assembly GCF_028390025.1). Taxonomy (NCBI): domain Eukaryota; kingdom Metazoa; phylum Chordata; class Amphibia; order Anura; family Myobatrachidae; genus Pseudophryne; species Pseudophryne corroboree. The sequence continues at coordinate 403,313,404 of NC_086452.1, forward strand.
TTAATGTCAGAAAGGAGAGGGGGCACTAAATTACTGCCTTGCCCAGGTGACAAAAATCCTAGTTTTGGCCCTCTTCAGTATTAAATGCAAGGTTGATACAATTGCACATGTATTGCGTTCATGGAAATAAATGTATATATTCACGTATGCAGAGACTTAGGTATTTCTGTGGCCACACCGACCCTCATAAGAAACATTTATTTAATATACACACAATAAAAAAGGTAACCATACAGTATATGAGATTGACAAATGATGCAATACAAGCAGAAACACTATATATATACTGTGTATCAGGGCCGGCTCTAGGCACGTTCGACTAGAGCGGCCGCGCGGGGCGCCACCCTTAATGGGCGCCGCGCGCTGGCGCCGCCATAGTCTTACCTGGAGCCGGCCCTGTACACTGCAGGCAGCTCTCCCCGCCGTCCCCGGCCTTTCAAAACGGTAGATGCTAGAATCAAGTGGGCTAAGGGCAGGGCCGGCTCCAGGCCTACTAGCACCCTGAGCGAGAAAATGTAAAAGCACCCCCCCCCCATGCGCGCGTCGAAGGCGCGCGCGCTCCCGGAAAAGTGGGTGTGGCCTCTGGAAAAGTGGGCGTGGCCTCATAACTTCATATCATCAAACTATAAACATATTTTCACACAATTAGCAGCCTTACACATAGCCACAGTAGTGTTCCTTACACACAATGTCTCCAGTATAGTGCCAGATACACGACATGCCCCGCAGCAGTGCCAGCTACACATGACATGCCCCGCAGCAGTGCCAGCTACACATGACATGCCCCGCAGCAGTGCCAGCTACACATGATAGTGTTCACTTTTTAGGGCATGGTGCTGATCACAGGGAGGGCACATTTTTAAGTTAGGAGGGCAAAATGATGTACATACTGCTTGTTGTTCCCATACCTATATGTCAAAGAATGGACAGTGCGCGCCGAAGGCGCGCAGCAAAAATTAAGGGGAGTTACTTCGTGGGGAAGGTACGTGGCCACATAATAGTGGCAATTTGCATTACACCACACAGTAGTGCAGCTAATACACACTGCACCAGGTAGAACCTCCTATACACTTTGCGCCAGGCACAGCACTGAGACACATTGCCTAGCCACAGACGCCTAGCGGGAACACTACATGACACGCCCCCCAGCAGTGCCAGCTACACGCGACAAGCCCCCCAGCAGTGCCAGCTACACGCGACAAGCCCCCCAGCAGTGCCAGCTACACGCGACATGCCCCCCAGCAGTGCCAGCTACACGCGACATGCCCCCCAGCAGTGCCAGCTACACGCGACATGCCCCCCAGCAGTGCCAGCTACACGCGACAAGCCCCCCAGCAGTGCCAGCTACACGCGACATGCCCCCCAGCAGTGCCAGCTACACGCGACATGCCCCCCAGCAGTGCCAGCTACACGCGACATGCCCCCCAGCAGTGCCAGCTACACGCGACATGCCCCCCAGCAGTGCCAGCTACACGCGACATGCCCCCCAGCAGTGCCAGCTACACGCGACATGCTCCCCAGCAGTGCCAGCTACACGCGACATGCCCCCCCCCAGCAGTGCCAGCTACATAAATGGCCACAGAGTGCCAGATACATAAGTGCCCACACAGTGCCAGATATAAAAATGCCCACACAGTGCCAGATATGTCCCCACAGTGCCATATATAAAATTGCCCCTACAGTGCCAGATATGCCCCCACAGGGCCAGATACATAAATGCCCCCAGTGCCAGATACATAAATGCCCACACATTGCCAGATGCATAAATGCCCCCAGTGCCAGATGCATTATTGCCCCCCACAGTGTCAGATACATTAATGCCCCCAGTGCCAGATATGCCCCCACAGTGCCAGATATGCCCCCACAGTGCCAGATATGCCCCCACAGTGCCAGATATGCCCCAGTGCCAGATATGCCCCAGTGCCAGATATGCCCCCACAGTGCCAGATAAATAAATGCCCCCCACAGTGCCAGATAAATAAGTGCCCCCACAGTGCAGATATACCCCCACAGTGCCAGATACATAAATACCCCCACAGTGCCAGATACATACATGCCCCCACAGTGCCAGATACATACATGCCCCCACAGTGCCAGATACATACATGCCCCCACAGTGCCAGATACATACATGCCCCCACAGTGCCAGATACATACATGCCCCCACAGTGCAGATACATACATGCCCCCACAGCGCAGATATGCCCCCACAGTGCCAGAAATGCCCCCACAGTGCCAGATACATTAATGCCCCCTCACAGTGCACAGATAAATGCCCCCCCCCGCAGTGCCAGATAAATGAATGCCCCCCACAGTGCCAGATAAATGCCCCCACAGTGCCAGATACATAAATGCCCCCACAGTGCAAGATTCATAAATGCCCCCACAGTGCAGATATGACCCCACAGCGACAGATATGCCCCCACACTGTGCCAGTGCCCCCACAGTGCAGATATGCCCCCACACAGTGCCAGTGCCCCCACAGTGCAGATATGCCCCCACACAGTGCCAATGCCCCCACATAGTGCCAATGCCCCCACAGTGCAAGATTCATAAATGCCCCCACAGTGCAGATATGACCCCACAGCGACAGATATGCCCCCACACTGTGCCAGTGCCCCCACAGTGCAGATATGCCCCCACACAGTGCCAGTGCCCCCACAGTGCAGATATGCCCCCACACAGTGCCAATGCCCCCACATAGTGCCAGTGCCCCCACAGTGCCAGTGCCCCCACACAGTGCCAGTGCCCCCACACACAGTGCCAGTGCCCGGCCCCGACGATCCCAACATACCTGCGGCGACGCTGGGAGGGGACGTGCTGCTGTTGAGCCTGAGGGCCACCGACTGTTCCCGGCCGCTTGGTGCGCGCTGCGCGGCGTCTGATGTCAGACGCCGGCGCCGCGCAGCGCAGCGCACAGTTTTGAAAGGGTTGGTTCTATATCGGAGGGGCTGAAGGGACCTTGTGACGTATTGAAGGGAGGAGCTACGTCACCAGGGGGAGGAGCTAGGGGCGAACAGGGTACCCGAAAAGTACCCTCGCGGGCTCGCTTCGCTCGCCACGCTTCGGGCACGGTGGCTCGCTCCGCTCCGCTTCGCTCACCATCTAATTACTAAAGGTAATAGTTGGTGGCGTGGATAGTAGAGGAACTATCCCGCTGGCCTAGCTCCTCCCCCTTGCGTCGTAACCCCTCCCCCTTACGGAAAAGGTCCCTTAGCCCACTTGATTCTAGCATCTACCGTTTTGAAAGGCCGGGGACGGCGGGGAGAGCTGCCTGTAGTGTACAGGGCCGGCTCCAGGTAAGACTATGGCGGCGCCAGCGCGCGGCGCCCATTAAGGGTGGCGCCCCGCGCGGCCGCTCTAGTCGAACGTGCCTAGAGCCGGCCCTGGCTAAGGGACCTTTTCCGTAAGGGGGAGGGGTTACGACGCAAGGGGGAGGAGCTAGGCCAGCGGGATAGTTCCTCTACTATCCACGCCACCAACTATTACCTTTAGTAATTAGGTGGTGAGCGAAGCGGAGCGGAGCGAGCCACCGTGCCCGAAGCGTGGCGAGCGAAGCGAGCCCGCGAGGGTACTTTTCGGGTACCCTGTTCGCCCCTAGCTCCTCCCCCTGGTGACGTAGCTCCTCCCTTCAATACGTCACAAGGTCCCTTCAGCCCCTCCGATATAGAACCAACCCTTTCAAAACTGTGCGCTGCGCTGCGCCGGCGTCTGACGTCAGACGCCGCGCAGCGTGCACCAAGCGGCCGGGAACAGTCGGTGGCCCTCAGGCTCAACAGCAGCACGTCCCCTCCCAGCGTCGCCGCAGGTATGTTGGGATCGTCGGGGCCGGGCACTGGCACTGTGTGTGGGGGCACTGGCACTGTGTGGGGGCACTGGCACTGTGGGGGCACTGGCACTATGTGGGGGCATTGGCACTGTGTGGGGGCATATCTGCACTGTGGGGGCACTGGCACTGTGTGGGGGCATATCTGCACTGTGGGGGCACTGGCACAGTGTGGGGGCATATCTGTCGCTATGGGGTCATATCTGCACTGTGGGGGCATTTATGAATCTTGCACTGTGGGGGCATTGGCACTATGTGGGGGCATTGGCACTGTGTGGGGGCATATCTGCACTGTGGGGGCACTGGCACTGTGTGGGGGCATATCTGCACTGTGGGGGCACTGGCACAGTGTGGGGGCATATCTGTCGCTGTGGGGTCATATCTGCACTGTGGGGGCATTTATGAATCTTGCACTGTGGGGGCATTTATGTATCTGGCACTGTGGGGGCATTTATCTGGCACTGTGGGGGGCATTCATTTATCTGGCACTGCGGGGGGGGGGCATTTATCTGTGCACTGTGAGGGGGCATTAATGTATCTGGCACTGTGGGGGCATTTCTGGCACTGTGGGGGCATATCTGCGCTGTGGGGGCATGTATGTATCTGCACTGTGGGGGCATGTATGTATCTGGCACTGTGGGGGCATGTATGTATCTGGCACTGTGGGGGCATGTATGTATCTGGCACTGTGGGGGCATGTATGTATCTGGCACTGTGGGGGCATGTATGTATCTGGCACTGTGGGGGTATTTATGTATCTGGCACTGTGGGGGTATATCTGCACTGTGGGGGCACTTATTTATCTGGCACTGTGGGGGGCATTTATTTATCTGGCACTGTGGGGGCATATCTGGCACTGGGGCATATCTGGCACTGGGGCATATCTGGCACTGTGGGGGCATATCTGGCACTGTGGGGGCATATCTGGCACTGTGGGGGCATATCTGGCACTGGGGGCATTAATGTATCTGACACTGTGGGGGGCAATAATGCATCTGGCACTGGGGGCATTTATGCATCTGGCAATGTGTGGGCATTTATGTATCTGGCACTGGGGGCATTTATGTATCTGGCCCTGTGGGGGCATATCTGGCACTGTAGGGGCAATTTTATATATGGCACTGTGGGGACATATCTGGCACTGTGTGGGCATTTTTATATCTGGCACTGTGTGGGCACTTATGTATCTGGCACTCTGTGGCCATTTATGTAGCTGGCACTGCTGGGGGGGGCATGTCGCGTGTAGCTGGCACTGCTGGGGAGCATGTCGCGTGTAGCTGGCACTGCTGGGGGGCATGTCGCGTGTAGCTGGCACTGCTGGGGGGCATGTCGCGTGTAGCTGGCACTGCTGGGGGGCATGTCGCGTGTAGCTGGCACTGCTGGGGGGCATGTCGCGTGTAGCTGGCACTGCTGGGGGGCATGTCGCATGTAGCTGGCACTCCTGGGGGGCTTGTCGCGTGTAGCTGGCACTGCTGGGGGGCATGTCGCGTGTAGCTGGCACTGCTGGGGGGCATGTCGCGTGTAGCTGGCACTGCTGGGGGGCATGTCGCGTGTAGCTGGCACTGCTGGGGGGCATGTCGCGTGTAGCTGGCACTGCTGGGGGGCTTGTCGCGTGTAGCTGGCACTGCTGGGGGGCTTGTCGCGTGTAGCTGGCACTGCTGGGGGGCGTGTCATGTAGTGTTCCCGCTAGGCGTCTGTGGCTAGGCAATGTGTCTCAGTGCTGTGCCTGGCGCAAAGTGTATAGGAGGTTCTACCTGGTGCAGTGTGTATTAGCTGCACTACTGTGTGGTGTAATGCAAATTGCCACTATTATGTGGCCACGTACCTTCCCCACGAAGTAACTCCCCTCAATTTTTGCTGCGCGCCTTCGGCGCGCACTGTCCATTCTTTGACATATAGGTATGGGAACAACAAGCAGTATGTACATCATTTTGCCCTCCTAACTTAAAAATGTGCCCTCCCTGTGATCAGCACCATGCCCTAAAAAGTGAACACTATCATGTGTAGCTGGCACTGCTGCGGGGCATGTCATGTGTAGCTGGCACTGCTGCGGGGCATGTCATGTGTAGCTGGCACTGCTGCGGGGCATGTCGTGTATCTGGCACTATACTGGAGACATTGTGTGTAAGGAACACTACTGTGGCTATGTGTAAGGCTGCTAATTGTGTGAAAATATGTTTATAGTTTGATGATATGAAGTTATGAGGCCACGCCCACTTTTCCAGAGGCCACACCCACTTTTCCGGGAGCGCGCGCGCCTTCGACGCGCGCATGGGGGGGGGGGGGCGCTTTTACATTTTCTCGCTCAGGGTGCTAGTAGGCCTGGAGCCGGCCCTGCTGTGTATATATATATATATATATATATACATACATACATACATACATACATACAGTATAAAACCTAAAAAAAGCTCCAATTAGGACCATTATCTGTCTGTACGGGACTGAGAATTTCTGTCTGTCTGACTGTTCATTCCATCTTCACGCAAGAACTACTGGATGAATTTGGATGCTGTTTTCACTATTAGTACATATGAGGTACATATGATCTTGATGAGACATCAGGGAGAGTAGTAATAAAGGAAAATCAGACGCTTGACACTTGGCGCGTGCACAGTCAAATATGACTATATATATATATTAGTGATGAGCGCCTGAAATTTTTCGGGTTTTGTGTTTTGGTTTTGGGTTCGGTTCCGCGGGCGTGTTTTGGGTTCGACCGCGTTTTGGCAAAACCTCACCGAATTTTTTTTGTCGGATTCGGGTGTGTTTTGGATTCTGGTGTTTTTTTCAAAAAACCCTAAAAAACAGCTTAAATCATAGAATTTGGGGGTCATTTTGATCCCATATTATTATTAACCTCAAAAACCATAATTTCCACTCATTTTCAGTCTATTCTGAATACCTCACACCTCACAATATTATTTTTAGTCCTAAAATTTGCACCGAGGTCGCTGGATGACTAAGCTAAGCGACCCTAGTGGCCGACACAAACACCTGGCCCATCTAGGAGTGGCACTGCAGTGTCACGCAGGATGTCCCTTCCAAAAAACCCTCCCCAAACAGCACATGACGCAAAGAAAAAAAGAGGCGCAATGAGGTAGCTGTGTGAGTAAGATTAGCGACCCTAGTGGCCGACACAAACACCGGGCCCATTTAGGAGTGGCACTGCAGTGTCACGCAGGATGTCCCTTCCAAAAAACCCTCCCCAAACAGCACATGACGCAAAGAAAAAAAGAGGCGCAATGAGGTAGCTGTGTGAGTAAGATTAGCGACCCTAGTGGCCGACACAAACACCGGGCCCATCTAGGAGTGGCACTGCAGTGTCACGCAGGATGGCCCTTCCAAAAAACACTCCCCAAACAGCACATGACGCAAAGAAAAAAAGAGGCGCAATGAGGTAGCTGACTGTGTGAGTAAGATAAGCGACCCTAGTGGCCGACACAAACACCGGGCCCATTTAGGAGTGGCACTGCAGTGTCACGCAGGATGTCCCTTCCAAAAAACCCTCCCCAAACAGCACATGACGCAAAGAAAAAAAGAGGCGCAATGAGGTAGCTGTGTGAGTAAGATTAGCGACCGTAGTGGCCGACACAAACACCGGGCCCATTTAGGAGTGGCACTGCAGTGTCACGCAGGATGTCCCTTCCAAAAAACCCTCCCCAAACAGCACATGATGCAAAGAAAAAAAGAGGCGCAATGAGGTAGCTGTGTGAGTAAGATTAGCGACCCTAGTGGCCGACACAAACACCGGGCCCATCTAGGAGTGGCACTGCAGTGTCACGCAGGATGGCCCTTCCAAAAAACACTCCCCAAACAGCACATGACGCAAAGAAAAAAAGAGGCGCAATGAGGTAGCTGACTGTGTGAGTAAGATAAGCGACCCTAGTGGCCGACACAAACACCGGGCCCATTTAGGAGTGGCACTGCAGTGTCACGCAGGATGTCCCTTCCAAAAAACCCTCCCCAAACAGCACATGACGCAAAGAAAAAAAGAGGCGCAATGAGGTAGCTGTGTGAGTAAGATTAGCGACCGTAGTGGCCGACACAAACACCGGGCCCATTTAGGAGTGGCACTGCAGTGTCACGCAGGATGTCCCTTCCAAAAAACCCTCCCCAAACAGCACATGACGCAAAGAAAAAAAGAGGCGCAATGAGGTAGCTGTGTGAGTAAGATTAGCGACCCTAGTGGCCGACACAAACACCGGGCCCATCTAGGAGTGGCACTGCAGTGTCACGCAGGATGGCCCTTCCAAAAAACACTCCCCAAACAGCACATGACGCAAAGAAAAAAAGAGGCGCAATGAGGTAGCTGACTGTGTGAGTAAGATAAGCGACCCTAGTGGCCGACACAAACACCGGGCCCATTTAGGAGTGGCACTGCAGTGTCACGCAGGATGTCCCTTCCAAAAAACCCTCCCCAAACAGCACATGACGCAAAGAAAAAAAGAGGCGCAATGAGGTAGCTGTGTGAGTAAGATTAGCGACCGTAGTGGCCGACACAAACACCGGGCCCATTTAGGAGTGGCACTGCAGTGTCACGCAGGATGTCCCTTCCAAAAAACCCTCCCCAAACAGCACATGACGCAAAGAAAAAAAGAGGCGCAATGAGGTAGCTGTGTGAGTAAGATTAGCGACCCTAGTGGCCGACACAAACACCGGGCCCATCTAGGAGTGGCACTGCAGTGTCACGCAGGATGGCCCTTCCAAAAAACCCTCCCCAAACAGCACATGACGCAAAGAAAAAAAGAGGCGCAATGAGGTAGCTGACTGTGTGAGTAAGATAAGCGACCCTAGTAGCCGACACAAACACCGGGCCCATTTAGGAGTGGCACTGCAGTGTCACGCAGGATGTCCCTTCCAAAAAACCCTCCCCAAACAGCACATGACGCAAAGAAAAAAAGAGGCGCAATGAGGTAGCTGACTGTGTGAGTAAGATAAGCGACCCTAGTGGCCGACACAAACACCGTGCCCATTTAGGAGTGGCACTGCAGTGTCACGCAGGATGTCCCTTCCAAAAAACCCTCCCCAAACAGCACATGACGCAAAGAAAAATAAAAGAAAAAAGAGGTGCAAGATGGAATTGTCCTTGGGCCCTCCCACCCACCCTTATGTTGTATAAACAAAACAGGACATGCACACTTTAACCAACCCATCATTTCAGTGACAGGGTCTGCCACACGACTGTGACTGATATGACGGGTTGGTTTGGACCCCCCCCAAAAAAGAAGCAATTAATCTCTCCTTGCACAAACTGGCTCTACAGAGGCAAGATGTCCACCTCATCATCATCCTCCGATATATCACCGTGTACATCCCCCTCCTCACAGATTATCAATTCGTCCCCACTGGAATCCACCATCTCAGCTCCCTGTGTACTTTGTGGAGGCAATTGCTGCTGGTCAATGTCTCCGCGGAGGAATTGATTATAATTCATTTTAATGAACATCATCTTCTCCACATTTTCTGGATGTAACCTCGTACGCCGATTGCTGACAAGGTGAGCGGCGGCACTAAACACTCTTTCGGAGTACACACTTGTGGGAGGGCAACTTAGGTAGAATAAAGCCAGTTTGTTCAATGGCCTCCAAATTGCCTCTTTTTCCTGCCAGTATAAGTATGGACTGTGTGACGTGCCTACTTGGATGCGGTCACTCATATAATCCTCCACCATTCTTTCAATGGTGAGAGAATCATATGCAGTGACAGTAGACGACATGTCCGTAATCGTTGTCAGGTCCTTCAGTCCGGACCAGATGTCAGCATCAGCAGTCGCTCCAGACTGCCCTGCATCACCGCCAGCGGGTGGGCTCGGAATTCTGAGCCTTTTCCTCGCACCCCCAGTTGCGGGAGAATGTGAAGGAGGAGATGTTGACAGGTCGCGTTCCGCTTGACTTGACAATTTTCTCACCAGCAGGTCTTTCAACCCCAGCAGACTTGTGTCTGCCGGAAAGAGAGATCCAAGGTAGGCTTTAAATCTAGGATCGAGCATGGTGGCCAAAATGTAGTGCTCTGATTTCAACAGATTGACCACCCGTGAATCCTTGTTAAGCGAATTAAGGGCTCCATCCACAAGTCCCACATGCCTAGCGGAATCGCTCCGTGTTAGCTCCTCCTTCAATGTCTCCAGCTTCTTCTGCAAAAGCCTGATGAGGGGAATGACCTGACTCAGGCTGGCAGTGTCTGAACTGACTTCACGTGTGGCAAGTTCAAAGGGCAGCAGAACCTTGCACAAAGTTGAAATCATTCTCCACTGCGCTTGAGACAGGTGCATTCCACCTCCTATATCGTGCTCAATTGTATAGGCTTGAATGGCCTTTTGCTGCTCCTCCAACCTCTGAAGCATATAGAGGGTTGAATTCCACCTCGTTACCACTTCTTGCTTCAGATGATGGCAGGGCAGGTTCAGTAGTTTTTGGTGGTGCTCCAGTCTTCTGTACGTGGTGCCTGTACGCCGAAAGTGTCCCGCAATTCTTCTGGCCACCGACAGCATCTCTTGCACGCCCCTGTCGTTTTTTAAATAATTCTGCACCACCAAATTCAAGGTATGTGCAAAACATGGGACGTGCTGGAATTTGCCCATATTTAATGCACACACAATATTGCTGGCGTTGTCCGATGCCACAAATCCACAGGAGAGTCCAATTGGGGTAAGCCATTCCGCGATGATCTTCCTCAGTTGCCGTAAGAGGTTTTCAGCTGTGTGCGTATTCTGGAAGGTGGTGATACAAAGCGTAGCCTGCCTAGGAAAGAGTTGGCGTTTGCGAGATGCTGCTACTGGTGCTGCCGCTGCTGTTCTTGCGGCGGGAGTCCATACATCTACCCAGTGGGCTGTCACAGTCATATAGTCCTGACCCTGCCCTGCTCCACTTGTCCACATGTCCGTGGTTAAGTGGACATTGGGTACAGCTGCATTTTTTAGGACACTGGTGACTCTTTTTCTGAGGTCTGTGTAAATTTTCGGTATCGCCTGCCTAGAGAAATGGAACCTAGATGGTATTTGGTACCGGGGACACAGTTCCTCCAACAAGTCTCTAGTTGGCTCTGCAGTAATGATGGATACCGGAACCACGTTTCTCACCACCCAGGATGCCAAGGCCTCAGTTATCCGCTTTGCAGTAGGATGACTGCTGTGATATTTCATCTTCCTCGCAAAGGACTGTTGGACAGTCAATTGCTTGGTGGAAGTAGTAAAAGTGGTCTTACGACTTCCCCTCTGGGATGACCATCGACTCCCAGCAGCAACAACAGCAGCGCCAGCAGCAGTAGGCGTTACATGCAAGGATGCATCGGAGGAATCCCAGGCAGGAGAGGACTCGTCAGAATTGCCAGTGACATGGCCTGCAGGACTATTGGCATTCCTGGGGAAGGAGGAAATTGACACTGAGGGAGTTGGTGGGGTGGTTTGCGTGAGCTTGGTTACAAGAGGAAGGGATTTACTGGTCAGTGGACTGCTTCCGCTGTCACCCAAAGTTTTTGAACTTGTCACTGACTTATTATGAATGCGCTGCAGGTGACGTATAAGGGAGGATGTTCCGAGGTGGTTAACGTCCTTACCCCTACTTATTACAGCTTGACAAAGGGAACACACGGCTTGACACCTGTTGTCCGCATTTCTGTCGAAATACCTCCACACCGAAGAGCTGATTTTTTTGGTATTTTCACCAGGCATGTCAACGGCCATATTCCTCCCACGGACAACAGGTGTCTCCCCGGGTGCCTGACTTAAACAAACCACCTCACCATCAGAATCCTCCTGGTCAATTTCCTCCCCAGCGCCAGCAACACCCATATCCTCCTCATCCTGGTGTACTTCAACACTGACATCTTCAATCTGACTATCAGGAACTGGACTGCGGGTGCTCCTTCCAGCACTTGCAGGGGGCGTGCAAATGGTGGAAGGCGCATGCTCTTCACGTCCAGTGTTGGGAAGGTCAGGCATCGCAACCGACACAATTGGACTCTCCTTGTGGATTTGGGATTTCGAAGAACGCACAGTTCTTTGCGGTGCTACTGCTTTTGCCAGCTTGAGTCTTTTCATTTTTCTAGCGAGAGGCTGAGTGCCTCCATCCTCATGTGAAGCTGAACCACTAGCCATGAACATAGGCCAGGGCCTCAGCCGTTCCTTGCCACTCCGTGTGGTAAATGGCATATTGGCAAGTTTACGCTTCTCCTCCGACAATTTTATTTTAGGTTTTGGAGTCCTTTTTTTACTGATATTTGGTGTTTTGGATTTGACATGCTCTGTACTATGACATTGGTCATCGGCCTTGGCAGACGACGTTGCTGGCATTTCATCGTCTCGGCCATGACTAGTGGCAGCAGCTTCAGCACGAGGTGGAAGTGGATCTTGATCTTTCCCTAATTTTGGAACCTCAACATTTTTGTTCTCCATATTTTAATAGGCACAACTAAAAGGCACCTCAGGTAAACAATGGAGATGGATGGATACTAGTATACAATTATGGACGGACTGCCGAGTGCCGACACAGAGGTAGCTACAGCCGTGAACTACCGTACTGTACTGTGTCTGCTGCTAATATAGACTGGTTGATAAAGAGATGTAGTAGTATGTATAAGTATAAAGAAGAAAGAAAAAAAAACCACGGGTAGGTGGTATACAATTATGGACGGACTGCCGAGTGCCGACACAGAGGTAGCTACAGCCGTGGACTACCGTACTGTACTGTGTCTGCTGCTAATATAGACTGGTTGATAAAGAGATGTAGTAGTATGTATAAGTATAAAGAAGAAAGAAAAAAAAACCACGGGTAGGTGGTATACAATTATGGACGGACTGCCGAGTGCCGACACAGAGGTAGCTACAGCCGTGGACTACCGTACTGTACTGTGTCTGCTGCTAATATAGACTGGTTGATAAAGAGATGTAGTAGTATGTATAAGTATAAAGAAGAAAGAAAAAAAAACCACGGGTAGGTGGTATACAATTATGGACGGACTGCCGAGTGCCGACACAGAGGTAGCTACAGCCGTGGACTACCGTACTGTACTGTGTCTGCTGCTAATATAGACTGGTTGATAAAGAGATGTAGTAGTATGTATAAGTATAAAGAAGAAAGAAAAAAAAACCACGGGTAGGTGGTATACAATTATGGACGGACTGCCGAGTGCCGACACAGAGGTAGCTACAGCCGTGGACTACCGTACTGTACTGTGTCTGCTGCTAATATAGACTGGTTGATAAAGAGATGTAGTAGTATGTATAAGTATAAAGAAGAAAGAAAAAAAAAACCACGGGTAGGTGGTATACAATTATGGACGGACTGCCGAGTGCCGACACAGAGGTAGCTACAGCCGTGGACTACCGTACTGTACTGTGTCTGCTGCTAATATAGACTGGTTGATAAAGAGATGTAGTAGTATGTATAAGTATAAAGAAGAAAGAAAAAAAAAACACGGGTAGGTGGTATACAATTATGGACGGACTGCCGAGTGCCGACACAGAGGTAGCTACAGCCGTGGACTACCGTACTGTACTGTGTCTGCTGCTAATATAGACTGGTTGATAAAGAGATGTAGTAGTATGTATAAGTATAAAGAAGAAAGAAAAAAAAACCACGGGTAGGTGGTATACAATTATGGACGGACTGCCGAGTGCCGACACAGAGGTAGCTACAGCCGTGAACTACCGTACTGTACTGTGTCTGCTGCTAATATAGACTGGTTGATAAAGAGATGTAGTAGTATGTATGTATAAAGAAGAAAGAAAAAAAAACCTCGGGTAGGTGGTATACAATTATGGACGGACTGCCGAGTGCCGACACAGAGGTAGCTACAGCCGTGAACTACCGTACTGTACTGTGTCTGCTGCTAATATAGACTGGTTGATAAAGAGATGTAGTAGTATGTATGTATAAAGAAGAAAGAAAAAAAAACCTCGGGTAGGTGGTATACAATTATGGACGGACTGCCGAGTGCCGACACAGAGGTAGCTACAGCCGTGAACTACCGTACTGTACTGTGTCTGCTGCTAATATAGACTGGTTGATAAAGAGATGTAGTAGTATGTATGTATAAAGAAGAAAGAAAAAAAAACCACGGGTAGGTGGTATACAATTATGGACGGACTGCCGAGTGCCGACACAGAGGTAGCTACAGCCGTGGACTACCGTACTGTACTGTGTCTGCTGCTAATATAGACTGGTTGATAAAGAGATGTAGTAGTATGTATGTATAAAGAAGAAAGAAAAAAAAACCACGGGTAGGTGGTATACAATTATGGATGGACTGCCGAGTGCCGACACAGAGGTAGCTACAGCCGTGAACTACCGTACTGTGTCTGCTGCGACTGGATGATAAATAATGATATAAAAAATATATATATATCACTACTGCAGCCGGACAGGTATATATTATATAATGACGGACCTGCTGGACACTGTCTGTCAGCAGAATGAGTTTTTTATAGAATAAAAAAAAAAACACCACACAAGTGAAGTCACACGACGAGTGTTTAACTTTTTCAGGCAATCACAATATAGTATACTACTAACTATACTGGTGGTCAGTGTGGTCAGGTCACTGGTCAGTCACACTGGCAGTGGCACTCCTGCAGCAAAAGTGTGCACTGTTTAATTTTAATATAATATGTACTCCTGGCTCCTGCTATAACCTATAACTGGCACTGCAGTGCTCCCCAGTCTCCCCCACAATTATAAGCTGTGTGAGCTGAGCACAGTCAGATATATATACATAGATGATGCAGCACACTGGGCTGAGCAGTGCACACAGATATGGTATGTGACTGAGTCACTGTGTGTATCGTTTTTTTCAGGCAGAGAACGGATATATTAAATAAAACTGCACTGTCTGGTGGTCACTGTGGTCAGTCACTAGTAAACTCTGCACTCTCTACACTTCTACAGTACTCCTAAGCTCCAGTAAATCAGGTCAATCTCTCTCTCTCTCTCTCTCTTCTAATCTAAATGGAGAGGACACCAGCCACGTCCTCTCCCTATCAATCTCAATGCACGTGTGAAAATGGCGGCGACGCGCGGCTCCTTATATAGAATCCGAGTCTCGTGAGAATCCGACAGCGTCATGATGACGTTCGGGCGCGCTCGGGTTAAGGCAAGGCGGGAGGATCCGAGTCTGCTCGGACCCGTGAAAAAAACCATGAAGTTCGGGCGGGTTCGGATTCAGAGAAACCGAACCCGCTCATCTCTAATATATATATATAATTATACACACTAATACACTACATACATATATTGCACACCTCGAAAAATGCTCAGGGCTGCACACATAAATCTCAGGACCAGCTGCTTTTCCCATGGGCAGCTTTACATGGCTTGCTCATGAGTCAGTAACCCCAAGATTCTTTTTGTGTTAATCTCTGAAGGAAAAACTGCAACTAGTGGGACAGATATATTAACCTGGAGAGGGGATAAAGAAGTGATAAAGCAGTGATAAGAGCCAATCATTACAGATTTGAAAAATGACAGTTAGGAGCTCACCTTGCACTTATCACTGTTTAATTACTTCTTTATCCCTTCTCCAGGCTTAATACATCTACCCCATTGCGTACAAAAGAAATTTTGTGATCAATGTGTACAATATAAAATGTACATCAAAAATTTGGATGGCTTGGATCGTCTCTGCCTGATTGACAGGCAGAGGCGGTCGCTAGGCAGGAGGGGGTGGAACCGCAGCGTTTGGCCGCCGTTTCGTGGGTGGGGAGTGGCCTGCAGCTGCTGCGTGATGTCATACACAGCCGCTGCGGGCCAGGGAGCGACGAGTAGCTCCCGACCAGCACGCTAAAGCTGCACTGGTCGGCAGCTACTCTTGAAATGCAATGGCATCACTGCTGTGCGATGCATTTGCACTTCTGCGGGGAAGGGGGGGCACTGACATGCGGGGCGGACTAGCCCCCCGCATGTCAGTGTGAATGATCGTAGCTGTGCTGTGCATCTCGGAATGAGGGCCTATGTGGATAAAAAGGTAAACTACAAGCCTGCTCTATTATATTGCACACACAAGATTATTATGATAACTTGAATATACAATCCTAGTTAGTATTTTTTTATTCATTTCATTATGTCGGGGTCAAGATACTCGTCTACTACTAAATAGATGTATATAATATAAGTTTTAATTTAATTTTATTTTTTTAAAGGAGTGCACAAAGAAAAAGTATTTTTTCCTTCTTTTCTGTTCTACACATCAAAAGAAATACTTTTCAAATTTGCCTTTGGTGCTCAGTCCTAAAAGAGGACATGGCCTCAGCAAAGTGCGTGGCTTCATGGGAATGCCGCAACCGCAAGTGATGCCCACATTTCTGGCACTGTGGGGGCATGCCTAGCATACCGACAGCTGCTGGCATACCCCCTGTCCCTATCTCCTGGCGTGAATAGATGCTATTCACCACTGTTCCGCTACACAGTGCAGAGCTTGGCAGGTGGTTTCCCAATCTTCCCCCCACCATGGAACACAGCAGCCCATAGGTGGGACAGTGGACCATTCCCAGAAATACGAGACTATTCTGCCAAAATTGGGACAGTTGGGAGGTATGCATTGAGTTCTGTTGCTGCTTTGAATCTATCGGTCAAAGCTGCTGATTTACGAATGCTGAACTGAAGAAGAAATCTCTTTACCTTGGTTACCACCATTTTTTTCCACTTCCGGCCGGAACTTCCTGTCTGGACAATAAAGTTTTCTAGTATAAATATACACTACCTTCAGTCCATAAGCCATCCTTGACAAAGTGTGCTAGCTGCACGAAACGCGTTGGAGGCCGTTGGAGTGGAAGCGCTATCAGCAGCACACAACCGCACAGTTCCTTGCCACCCTCCGGATTGACGCCATCGGCCGGGGATGGCTGCGGCTGGACACGGTGGCAGCAACACGTGCAGCGGGAACCTAACACGCAAGTCAGACCTAGACTGCACAATGGACTTCACCCACAGAACCCAGCCTTTTGAGACATAAGGTAGGGTTAGCCAGGGCAAGCAGGGAATCATTGTGCGGGACAACATCTATATCCACTATCCACCATATTCTCCAAAAAGGAGGCATAAACATTGTTTTTATTAACCCTAAGTTTTTCTTACAAGTGCCACATTAGGTAATGTTTCAATTCACACACATCGCTCATTTATTATCTTTAAAATGTATGTCGATATAAGATGTTATCCTATATTTAAAACACTGCTTTCCCACTTTCCCACTTTCCAGTTTATGAAGGGAAGCACATAGCAAGGCACAAAAGTCTTTCAAACATACAGATGTGTAAAATTCAATAATTCCTGGTAAGCCATCACTCTCATGGTTAGTTTAAGATATTAATGTTCTGTATAATAAAATTTTAGTAGAAAAGCTAAAACATTTAAATGAACGTAGATGATATGAGACCGAAGCTTCAAGTGACATCTTCATCATAAGCATTTCTAATCGGACCTGCTATTCCGCACAGGTAGGCAGATTGACTGGAATGAAGTAGAAAGTAGACTTGCTATCAGTGCTTAATAAACTCTATATGCATTGCAAGAATTTTAGAAGCAAAATAGCATAGACAGCATTTTTTGCACACATTAGTTAAAGGTCACTTATATGTTTCTGTGAAGTCTCTAGAGAAATTCCTCACAGGAGCCAGGTGACAAAGCTAATTGGAGCAAAGTGCTGACAACTCGCCTAATTGGTACTTTCATTCAGATAATGTTGACCAGCAATCATTGAAAAGAAGCTTAGTTCTAGCCATCATTCATCATTATTGTTCCCATGTTTTAATTATTGGGTTGGAAATTATACAAAAGAATGTGAAACAGAGAGCATAACAAATTTAATTACAAAAGACAATAGCAAAACTGCAATACTGGCATTGCTCCTAATCCTTTACTATTATTACTTACAGCTCAAATAGTGATGTTAGGATTTTTCAAGAAAACCAAAGTAGTCATAATGCTGTGTGATTGCAATACAATGCAAGCCAGCAGAAGCCCCCATTTATCAGTGGCAATGACCGCTACTTACCCTTACTCTTGCTCTGATATATTCAATTAACAATTGTCAAACACATGACAAGCTTCATATGTTAGATATACACATGTACTCATTCTACATATAGGGGGTCATTCCGAGTTGATCGCTCGCTAGCTGTTTTTTGCAGCAGTGCAAATGCTATGCTACCGCCCACTGGGAGTGTATTTTAGCTTAGCAAAAGTGCGAACGAAAGGTTCGCACAGTGGCTACAAAATAATTTTGTGCAGTTTCAGAGTAGCTTCAGACCTACTCAGCGCTTGCGATGACTTCAGACTGTTCAGTTCCTGTTTTTGATGACACGAACACGCCCTGCGTTCGCCCAGCCATGCCTGCGTTTTTCCTGGCACGCCTACGTTGTTCCGAACACTCCCTGAAAACGGTCAGTTGACACCCAGAAACGCCCACTTCATGTCAATCACTCTGCGGCCAGCAGTGCGACTGAAAAGCTTCGCTAGACCTTGTGTGAAACTACATCAGTCGTTGTGAAAGTACGTCGCGCGTGCGCATTGCACAGCATACGCATGCGCAGAAGTGCCTTTTTTTGCATCATCGCTGCACAGCGAACATTTTCTGCTAGCGATCAACTCGGAATGACCCCCTTAATTGCTTGCCGTGTGTGCATGCATCGCATAAGCAATTATATACAGCTGCTGCGACTATTCATAGCTTGGTTATGCACCAGGTATTCCTATGGAAGCCGGCGTGTATACACGTGACCGTGCACAGCCATAGGCAAACATGCCGCAAATAGCTGCACATCTGTATACATTGTATACATCGTACACATTTGTTCAAATTTCTTACATCACAGGATCACAATAAAGAGGAACCTTTAGCGCACAACTGTGTGATATAAATATATATTAATACATACTGTATATCTGTATTTTTCTCTATCCCAAAATCTTACTTTTTTTTTCCTTTATACATAAACTAGTCAGCATGAAAGCAGTGTTGTCACCACCTAATCTCTAGGGCTGCACACATAATTAATGTCAGTGGGGCCTGGCCTTCCTGGTCTGCTGATATATATATATATATATATATATATATATAGGAGATAAGCGATAGACTGGAAGTTAAATTTTAGGGCCAGGAGCCAAATTTATTGTTCCTTGCGGGGATATTTGGGAGGTGTGGGGTCCTGAACTTTCCAATGCTATCAGAAAATTACGAAATCCAGGAGCACAGACATTGCCTCCTTCATCATAAAGAACGTAGGATTCTTCTGCTGCTAAGTGCTGGTTGAGAGAGATCTATCTTCTACAATTTAAATGGGAAACCCTTTGCACCTTTCTTAAGCACTCCGGTGGAGAGTGTTTACACTAGAAATAACTGAATGCTCTTTTCAGCTAAACTTTCGCCAAAAGCGCAGACTATGGGGCCTAATTCAGACCTGATCGCTAGCAAGCGATTTTTGCACTGCTGCGATCAGATAGTCACCGCCTACAGTGGGAGTGTATTTTAGCTGTGCAAGTGTGCGAATGCATGTGTAACAGAGCTGTACAAACAGATTTTGTGCAGTCTCTGCTCAGCCTAGGACTTACTCAGCCGCCAGTAATGGCTATTGCCACGGGCAAGCAGGACTTTTGCCTGGGGCGCCGCTGTCCCAGGGGAGCTGCCGCCGTGGCAAGAGCTGCTACTAACTAGAATGGCGGCGGTGGGTTTGAAAAGGTCCTCTCCGCGAAGGGAATCTAGACGCGCAGTGAGGTAGCGTCTAGTTTCCCTTCACGGAGAGGACCTTTCTGTGCAGCGCTATGGGAGAGAAGTCATGACGTCTCTCCCATAGATCAGACGAGCGGCGGCGGAGACAGTGCAGTGGTCGGGAACAGGAATGGGGCTGGTAAGTATTTTTTATACAACTAATGGGGGCACAACTATTGGGGGCACACTAAGGGGGGCACAACTACTGGGGCCACAACTAATGGGGGCACACTAAGGGGGGCACAACTACTGGGGCCACAACTAATGGGGGCACAGCTGCAGGGGGCACAACTACTGGGGCCACAACTAATGGGGGCACAGCTGCAGGGGGCATAACAGCTACTGGGGGCACAGCTGCAGGGGGCATAGCAGCTACTGGGGGCACAACTGCAGTGGGCATAACAGCTACTGGGGGCACAGCTGCAGGGGGCACAACAGCTAATGGGGGCACAACAGCTAATGGGGGCACAGCTGCAGGGGGCACAATAGCTACAGGGGGCACAACACAGCTACTGTGGGCACAGTTCTACTGGGTGCCAAACGCTACAGGGGCAAAACTACAGGGAGAAAAACTGACCATGCCCCTTTACTAGGAAGCCACGCCCCTTCAGCGCACACTAACCCTATTTTACCATCTTGGGGGGGCGGGCGCCAAAGGAATCTTTCGCCCTGGGCGCCACAAGGTCTAGAACCAGCCCTGTCAGCCGCTGCGATCACATCAGCCTGTCCGGGACCGGAATTGACGTCAGGAACCCTCCCTGCAAACGCATGGACACTCCTGCGTTTTTCCAGACACTCCCTGAAACCGGTCAGTTGACACCCACAAACGCCTTCTTCCTGCCAATCTCCTTGCGATCGCCCATGCGAACGGATCTGTCGTACAAACCCATCGCTGAGCGGCGATCCGCTTTGTAACCGTGCGACGCGCCTGCGCATTGCGGAGCATATGCATGCGCAGTTTGGACCTGATTACCCGCTGTGCGAAAACGCACAGTAGCGATCAGGTCTGAATTACCCCCTATGTTGGAGACTATCTCTTAATAAGGTATATGAGAATAAACTACTACTCTTAATAGAAATCTTCATTTAAAGCTTCACATACAGCAAATCTTGAAGTGAGAACATTGTTTCAGTTATACAGTATTAAAGGGTTGGGTACAATTGGTCAAGTTATCATGTTGACAGACATTCATCATTTTGGCATTCATCATGTCAACACAGTTGATATGTCAACATGATGAACTGTTGACAAACAGTCTCCGGAGGTCTAGCAGTGTCTTACCTTGCCCCATGAAACTGATCCAATGTCTTCTATTATGGTACTCACAATGGTCTCACAATAATCACAGCAGACAGCAGAGATGAAGCAGAATGTACAAAGTACCATCAGGTCATGTATAGTCTGAGGTAACAGCAGGATACATGTAGGGACTCCCTGGAGCTGAGTACTACACATCTGGGTAGTTCTGTTGCTCACAAACACAGTGGAAAGTAGAACTGTTTGGGGGCCACCTTGGTAAAGGTACCAAATGCCTTAGAAAAGACAACACAGAGATAGCGCAGTAGCGCACTCCATTTCCAACACAAAGAACTAGAAGGTGTGTACATTTTTGATAGTTGGGTTAGGAAGGGCAGAACGCGTCGCTCTGATTAATCTCATTATTCTGCTGATAGAGATTAATGATTGCTTTTACAGAATCATAATAGGTATACTGTTGCTAATGTTGCAATTGCCCCGGCAAATGAACTTGGTTGCCTCCAAAGAGGTGCCGTGGTTTACAAATGTATATTTCGTTAGTTGCCATTAGCTTGTGTAAAAAAAATTCAGATAAAATAGATGTTTTTTGTTTTTTCGTGCAATATCTCAATCAATAATTGCATATTGTAGAACCTGATATTGTCCCATATTACTTTATTAATGAGGTACTGTATAGTCCTGTATAAGCATTTTTTTCACAATCAGTTTAAACTTACACTTACTACCTTATATGTCATTGTCAAATGTTTTTTTCAATTTATTTATAAGTGCATGCGAATTTATGTATAATGAAATAAAACACATAAAACACATGAGCAAATCAAGGAATTTAGGTATTTGACCTAGCTGCGGGGCAGAAATGATGTTGAAGCATTGCTTTCAATTTTTAGTTGTCTGGAGAGCAACCAGTGCTCAATTTTCCAATTTATGGAATCAAGGATATAATTTGCCATATGAGATGTATAATGGATATGAAAAGTGGATATACTTGTATTTTTTGTGGAAGTAAACGGTGATTGGCATGGTGACAAATACAGTAAGATGAAGATTTTTTTTATTATTAATAATAATAATAATAATAATAATAGTTTGTGTGTTTTTTGTAAGAACTAAAGGGAGATTAGTGAAATGCATGAGCAACAAATAATTATTGAGTCTGTTTTTGAAAGTTTCTAGGTGGAGATTTATTGAACTGTGCGGGACAGTGAGTTCCATAAAGTTGGAGCCACAAAGCTAAAGCTCAACCCCCAAATTAATTTAGGGAGATTCTAGGTACTGCTAATAGTCCTTCATTTACAGACAGTAGTAACTGAGCTGGACAGTAAGGAATCAGAAGCTGCTTCAGCTAGCTTGGACCCTGGTTATGTAGGGATTTGAAAGTCAGCAAACCAATACTGTAATCATTTAGCTCTGTACCAGGCAGCTAGTGGCGGGAGTAGAGAATTAATGGAGGGAGTAGAGAATGGGTGTTATGTGGCTGCACGGGTGTGGTACGGTATGCCGGCGCTCGTGCTCTCGGCGACCAGCATACCGGCGCCGGGAGCCCGACTGCCGGCATACCGACAGCGGGGCGAGTGCAAAGGAGCCCCTTGCAGGCTCGCTGCGCTCGCCACGCTGCGGGCACGGTGGCACGCTACGTGCGCCACACTATTTTATTCTCCCTCCAGGGGAGTCGTAGACCACCATGAGGGAGAATAGCTGTCGGTATGCCAGGTGTCGGGATTCCGGCGCCGGTGTACTGTGCGCCGGGATCCTGACATTCGGCATACTGAAGACCACCCGGCTGCAACATGACTGGTTGTTTAATAACCTAGCTGCATTTTGTGCCAGGTGCTAGCGGTACAGTACTTTTGCTGGGAGAACATGACAGTAATCTAAGGGGCAAATGTACTAAGCTTTGGAGAGTGATAAAGTAGAGAGAGATAAATTACCAACTAATCAGCTCATAACTGTCATTTTTCAAGCACAGCCTGTAACATGGCAATTAGGAACTGATTGGTACTTTATCTCTCTCCATTTTATCACTCTCCAAAGTTTATGACCCCTGACCCTAAGTGACATTATACAATGCATGCATGCCTTTAGGCAGATCGGTTGGACAATGACCAGCGCCTCTCCTCTACCCTGGTCACTGCTTCCCATGCCCGAGTTCAAGATTTTGCCTGTGCTGTACCCTTTCAGTGGAATGCGCTCACTCACTCAGTAGTCTCTCCCCGACCTTGCAAAGCTTCAAACGGGCACTGAAAACCCACCTATTCATCAAAGCGTACCCTTCCCGTGCATAACCTAGTCCTGAGCCTGCTCCTCCATTTCCCTAACTCATGCCTTCACCATCTCTGCTTTGCTTACATCCTGCCATCAGGCTACCTCCCGCTTGCTTGCACCTCATGTCCTCTGTCTGTCGCCCCTTCCTACTAGATTGTAAACTTTTCAAAACAGGGCCCTCTTTCCTCATGTTGTCAAAACCCTCTTCTCGACACATTTCACTCACAGCCCTCTCCCACTCAGCAACCATCTTTACCCGCTTTTTCTCCTGCTGGTAAAGGCTCATCTCTATCTATGGCCGCCAGCTCCTAGTAGTACGCTAATCACTCACTTGCTACTTACATCTAAGCTGTATTATGTTTTAAGAATTGTGGTGCTACAGTATTTGTTACCTGTACTCTATTTTTGTTAATTATTTACTGTAATGTTAAATTTTGTTTCCCTGTGCGCTCCTTTGTACGTCACCTCGAAACACTTGTGGTGCCTTATAAATAAAATGTATTAATAATAGTGATGTGCACCGGAAATTTTGTGTTTTGGTTTTGTATTCGGTTCCGCGACCGTGTTTTGGATTCGGACGCGTTTTGGCAAAACCTACCTGAAATTTTTTGTCAGATTCGGGTGTGTTTTGGATTCGGGTGTTTTTTTTAAAAAAACACCCTCAAAAACAACTTAAATCATAGAATTTGGGGGGGCATATTTATCCCATAGTATTATTAACCTCAATAACCATAATGTCCACTCATTTCCAGTCTATTCTGAACACCTCACAATATTATTTTTAGTCCTAAAATTTGCACCGAGGTCGCTGGATGGCTAAGCTAAGCGACACAAGTGGCCGACACAAACACCTGGAAACACCAGGCCCATCTAGGAGTGGCACTGCAGTGTCAGACAGGATCATGGCAATAACGCCGCGAGAAACTGTCTAACCACTGATTCAATCGATACCCTTTGCTCCACCCGGGACCGTTCGTCTCATTGCATATACGGTAACTCCTTCGGTCAGCTCTCATCCACGATTGCGGTGCAGCGTCCTTGCTATGTCTCATGACACCAAGGTGCTGTAACCACTCTAAGGTGGACAGCAGTACAGCCACTTTCTTCCTTCCTACAGACGATACCTGATTTGCCCCTGTCCTCTCGCTCACCGTCCGCTGTATTGGTCCTGAGACCCTAATTCATGACGGGAAAACGGTTGATACGGGGTGGTAAGGTTTGCTGTAATTAAGGTTTTCCTCCTTTTTTGATACGAGTTTTCATAATAACTGTTATATGACTGCTAATATTCAAGAACCTCGGTCTGATACAATCATGGTCAATTTTACACAGGCATTGCAACAAAATTACAAGAGGGAATCTAGCAGTGTTATTTTGTTATCCATACAAACGGCTTTTTGACAATGGTAGTTGAAACAGTTTGATTGTGATATAGCCGTTTTTCAACTGAAATAGAGGTTTAATTAATTGTGCAGACTGTGTGTATTAAGGACCTTAATTTATGCTATAAACGTACATGCTGGTCCTGTGTTTATTAATCAAGAATAATTGTGACTTTCTATCTTCGGCCAGCTCACATTCCTGTGTTATGTTGTGATGCCCTTTAATGTCCCTATGGTATCAGGCATAATAAATATTTATGCAGATTGTGTGAATCAAGGACCTTAATTAATGGTATATTAATCAGGAATAATTGTGATCAACTATTTTCGGCCAGCTCTCATTCCTGAATTATGGTGTGGTGTTCTGCAATGTCCCTATGATATCAGGACACTGTGATCATTCTAATGGGGAAAGCAGTATGGCTTCTATCTTCCTTCTCATCAGCTACTCTCAGACCGCTGCTCTCTCATCTGCCGGCCGCTGTGTCGACAATTTTGTCTGACTCATGACGGCGAGACAGCAGAAGCAACAGGTTATGAGTTGCTGATCTTCCTTTAAAACAATTACCCATTGTTTTTACAAGTTGAAAGGGGGACGACTACTTATGTTACACAGTGACTCTCTTTAATGCCAAACTACTTCAGGCTATTATGGGTACAGGTTCATTGTAGCTCTTAAAACTGTCACCACTTTCAGTCACAACTATTAATATTAAGGAGTGTTACACTTATTGTGTTTAAAAACCTACAATGAGGTCTAAAAATAAATACCGTTAGGTTTTTTTGACTGATGTACAAACACTGATTGAAGATTTTTTGGTGTCCGTGTATGCTGAAATGGTAAACCTCAAATACAATTTTCAGTCTTAGTGGGGGATAACCCTTTACAATTATCCTCAATCCTGGGTATAGCCATACTTGTGAAACTCACAACAATTTTATATGGGAGTTGAATATCTACAGAGGGTATTGATTTATTAACAGTGAAGAACCATTTTGGTTATTCAATCAACACATATGAATAGTTGTGTTGCAGTACTTTTATGAAGATCAATGTGAAGTTCTATTATGCTTATGTTTGTTACAATGATATATTTTAATGGATTAATAAAGGTTATATTTTAAGACAACTAGGATAATATTGGCCCTGTTTTGTATTTCAAAGAGTGCCCCCAAAATAGTCTTCTTTTTCTCTCTACTTCTATCAGACAGGATGGCAGATTTAAAAATTAGTCCCCAAACAGCACATGATGCAAAGAAAAAAAGAGGTGCAATGAGGTAGCTGTGTGACTAAGCTAAGCGACCCAAGTGGCCGACACAAACACCTGGCCCATCTAGGAGTGGCACTGCAGTGTCAGACAGGATGGCCAATTTAAAAAATAGTCCCCAAACAGCACATGATGCAAAGAAAAAAAGAGGTGCAATGAGGTAGCTGTGTGACTAAGCTAAGCGACCCAAGTGGCCGACACAAACACCTGGCCCATCTAGGAGTGGCACTGCAGTGTCAGACAGGATGGCAGATTTAAAAAAAAAGTTCCCAAACAGCACATGATGCAAAGAAAAAAAGAGGTGCAATGAGGTCGCTGGATGGCTAAGCTAAGCGACCCAAGTGGCCGACACAAACACCTGGCTCATCTAGGAGCGGCACTGCAGTGTCAGACAGGATGGCATATTTAAAAAATAGTCCCCAAACAGCACATGATGCAAAGAAAAAAAGAGGTGCACCAAGGTCGCTGGATGGCTAAGCTAAGTGACCCAAGTGGCCGACACAAACACCTGGCCCATCTAGGAGTGGCACTGCAGTTTTCTAGCGAGAGGATGAGTGCTTCCATCCTCATGTGAATCTGAACCACTAGCCATGAACATAGGCCAGGGCCTCAGCCGTTCCTTGCCACTCCGTGTCGTAAATGGCATATTGGCAAGTTTACATTTCTCATCAGACACTGTTAATTTTGATTTTTGGGTCATTTTACTGAACTTTTGTAGTATACTTGATGACACAGAGGTAGAGCAGTGCACTACTGTACCGTACTGCTATATATATACTGGTGGTCAGCAAAATTCTGCGCTGTCCTCCTACTATATACTGCGCACAACTAAAATGCAGCACAGGTATGGATGCATAGTATACTTGACGACACAGAGGTAGAGCAGTGGACTACTGTACCGTACTGCTATATATATACTGGTGGTCAGCAAAATTCTGCACTGTCCTCCTACTATATACTGCGCACAACTAAAATGCAGCACAGGTATGGATGCATAGTATACTTGACGACACAGAGGTAGAGCAGTGGACTACTGTACCGTACTGCTATATATATACTGGTGGTCAGCAAAATTCTGCACTGTCCTCCTACTATATACTGTGCACAACTAAAATGCAGCACAGGTATGGATGCATAGTATACTTGACGACACAGAGGTAGAGCAGTGGACTACTGTACCGTACTGCTATATATATACTGGTGGTCAGCAAAATTCTGCACTGTCCTCCTACTATATACTGCGCACAACTAAAATCCAGCACAGGTATGGATGCATAGTATACTTGACGACACAGAGGTAGAGCAGTGGACTACTGTACCGTACTGCTATATATATATATATACTGGTGGTCAGCAAAATTCTGCACTGTCGTCCTACTATATACTGCGCACAATTAAAATGCAGCACAGGTATGGATGCATAGTATACTTGACGACACAGAGGTAGAGCAGTGGACTACTGTACCGTACTGCTATATATATACTGGTGGTCAGCAAAATTCTGCACTGTCCTCCTACTATATACTGCGCACAACTAAAATGCAGCACAGGTATGGATGCATAGTATACTTGATGATACAGAGGTAGAGCAGTGGACTACTGTACCATACTGCTATATATATACTGGTGGTCAGCAAAATTCTGCACTGTCCTCCTACTATATACTGCGCACAACTAAATTGCAGCACAGGTATGGCTGCATAGTATACTTATTGACACAGAGGTAGAGCAATGGACTACTGTACCGTACTGATATATATATACTGGTGGTCACAGCAAAATTCTGCACTGTCCTCCTACTATATACTACAAAACAGCACAGATATGGAGCTTTTTTCAGGCAGAGAACATAGATATTTTCAGCACACTGAGCACAGATATTTGCAAGCACACTGAGCACAGATATTTGCAGCACACTGAGCACAGATATTTGCAGCACACTGAACACAGAAACTGAGAGAATGCAGCCACGTCCTCTCACTATCATCTCCAAAGCACGAGTGAAAATTACGGCGACGCGCGGCTCCTTGTATAGAATATGAATCTCGTGAGAATACGACAGCGGGATGATGACATTCGGGCGGCTCGGGTTAACCGAGCAAGGCGGGAAGATTCGAGTCTGCCTCGGAACCGTGTAAAATGGGTGAAGTGGGGGGGGGGGTTCGGATCCCGAGGAAACGAACCCGCTCATCACTAATCTAGAATAATACGTGCTTGATTCTGGCTTTGTTTCTCAGATGAAATAATGAGGGTATGATTGTGGGTGCTAACTAATGTTTAAGATTTAAGCCACCATCCAGGACAATGTCAAGATTCCACACATGTTCTGGTTTTGCAATTCTGAACCACCAAGTATTAGTCCAGTTAGTTTGCTATGCTGCAGTCTTGACCTTTGATGGTGTGCACCTATCATAATGACCTCTGTTTTATCAGGATTCAGCAACAGCCAACTGGCACTAATCCACTCCTGGACCTCAGCTAGACAGCCATTTAGGGTTGTTGCTACTGAGCTCTCAGAACCCGGAGCAAAGGACAAGGGCAGTTGTGTATCATCTGCATAGCTGTAGTAGACCAGGCCATGACATTTGATTATGTCACCCAGTGGTAGCATGTATACTGCAAAAAGTATGGGAGATAGAATAGAACCTAGTGGAACACCACATGGCAGTAGCACTGGTGATGTTGAAAATACTCCAGAAGAAACTCTCTGTTATCTGCCGGTGAGAAATGATTTGAACCAGCTAAGGACTGTGCCATCTAATTCACAGAAATTTTCAGGTGCCCAATCAGAATAAAGAGGCAACAAGTGGTCTCTGGCGCTAAGGTGAGTAGTGTAAATATCCAGTCTGTATATCAAGTCTATATATCAGCAGCCACCCGGAGCTGGAGATGTAAATTCCAAACAAAGGAAAACAATACAAATATATATTACAAGTGGTGCTTAATAATACATATAAAATAAGTTTTAAAAACATTTCTGTATTTATTTTTAATACAGGGGACCGTTTCAGAGCCCTTTGCAGGCCGAAAAGCTGCTTGGATTCTCAAACTCCAGTCCCTAAAACCCCAGGGCCTCAATGAAACCATCGACCTAGAGTTTATTTGATTTATCGTCATCCTAGTAGCTATATCAGAGAGATCGTAATATTAGATCTCTCACTCCTCCTCTCTTTGGATCAGTTATCCCTTCTCTTCATCCCAACCTATAGATAGGTGAATTCTAGGATGCATCAGTATCAAGATACATGCATTTCTTGTCTCTCTCTTCTCTCCATCTGTTTATATTGAAATTGAACTGGTGAGTGCCCTCTATTCTGGATTTGTTGTCTGGAAAAACACCTGATATATGTGGATGTCCTGATTTGGGCCTCCCTGAGGAGCACCCCCCTGGTGACTTTGATTGCTGTGAGTGCGGACATTACATATTGGTATATATATATATATGTACATACAAGAAAGTCCCACACTCTCACCCGACAAAGATAACGGCTGGGGTGCCAAATCAAAGCCTGATCCTATCACGGGGTCAGACTCATAGTACAATACAGTGTTTCTCCACATTAAAGTGGAAAAAGATAGCACTCTCCAGACTTGCGTAATTAAATGTAAATATTAAAGTCATTTATTCAAGGAATTGGTTCCATGTAACTTCATGTCACAAAAATAAAGAAAGGGCTCACCAACGTTTCGGTCCCATGTCAGGACCTTTCTCAAGGTATATGCCAGTCAATATACAGTCCAAAGACAGCGTAACATCCACAGCAACAATTGATAGGAACCAGGACCTGTATAAAGCCTCCCAGGCCCCCTTAATATACCTGTATGCAAATGAATGAGTGAATCATGTGTGGCTGCGGCCGGACTCGTCACTTCCGGTCACAACCGGAAGTCACGGACCGTCAGGAGCCGCGCTGTGTATATTCATAAATGAGGCTGCGGAGCATTAAAGACTATCACACCCAGATCAGCAGTATGCTTTGAATGCCCCCAAGAGCCGCTACAGTAAGCCAAACAGTGATTCAAGCTGTGCTGTATGGTTGCTATAGCAACCCGGTAAAGCCGCTATTTCACTTCCGGTTAGGACCGGAAGTCATGCGGCTGTGCGATCCACGCTGATGCTATGCATTCCAGGTAGTCACGAGGATGAATATACACAGTAGTA
Source organism: Pseudophryne corroboree (assembly GCF_028390025.1). Taxonomy (NCBI): domain Eukaryota; kingdom Metazoa; phylum Chordata; class Amphibia; order Anura; family Myobatrachidae; genus Pseudophryne; species Pseudophryne corroboree. The sequence goes on from NC_086452.1 coordinate 403,343,267, forward strand.
GGAGGCGGGGCCGGATGCAAAATTGTGACACACAGTGTACTGACCAATCTTAGCTAATACACTATGATGGGGGGTGATAATTGGTATATCGGAAACCTGGGATACGCACATAGCTACAGTTAGATGCACACATTAGTAATAGAAACATAGTGATGTGCACTGCACGTGTCACACCACGGCAAAACAGTAATACTGATCAAATACCACACAGTAGTGTTAAATACAAATAGACAGTGCCCTGCAAGATGGATGAAGTAATATAGATATATGTACATATATATAGGGGCCAAAACCCTCATAGGGAGGGGGAGTGCCCACTGAGGCCGAGTCGGGGTGTGTCCACAAAACGAATGTCTTGTCACCCTTCAACCAACCTCTCGCCAACCACTAAACAACCGGCAAAAGTCATAAACAGTAATGAGCATTAGATACATAATTGCAGGCGCTGTAGGCGTCCCGTCACAGCAAAGACAGTAATAATCCCATGAAGGCTCTCATGTACCAAACAAGCATAATAAAGCAATAAAGGAAATACTGTAAGAAGTCCCATGATGTATACGTCTATTATTGTTATTATACAACAACACGGCGGCATAGTTCAAGGAGAAGGGTGCCTACTTAGACGAGGTCAAAATGAGTCCAACGGTTGCACCAGTCTTAAGTGGCATGTAATGCGTCACCAAAACGGGGAATGTTGGTGAATTACAGAGTGTCCACGGTGCTACCTGAGAAATATAGAGAGAGGGTTATTCTCGTTCATCCCTCTAGGGGAGATGATGTCTAGTCGGTGGATCCAGTAGCTCTCCCTTCTTTTTAGTGCCAAGGTGCGGTCCCCTCCTCGAGCTGGTGGTGGTACCCAATCAACCAGCTTGCATCTGAGCTTGGATACCTGGTGTTGATGCATCAAAAAATGTCTTGGTACCAGTTGTTCTGCCTTCTTAGACTCAATGGCCTGGTGGATAGTGGTCCTGTGATTTGCCATCCTGTCACGGAAGCGCCTTGAAGTCATCCCGACATAATAGAGTCCACATGGACATGTCAGGATGTAAATAACGTGGTCCATAATGCAATGTAGTTTATATTTAATCTTAATGGGGCGTCCAGAATGTGGGTGGAGAAAAGTTGGGCCGGTGAGCATACTCTGGCATGTGGTGCAACCAGTGCATTTGAAACATCCAGGTTTCTGTTCTTGTAGCCATGTTGTCCTACTGGGGACAGTCGGGGTGGCTGTTGGTCTCAATAGGAGTTGTTTAAGGTTTGGTGCTTTTCGGTACGCCATCATCGGGGGTCGTGTCTTTTTCGCCTTCGGTGAGGTATCTGATGTAATGATGGGCCACATCTTACGGAGGGCTTTACTGATGTTGCCGGACTGGTTGTCAAAGGTCATGATAAATACCATCCTGTCGGAGGTGGTGTTCGGACTCGTGGTAACAGTGTTCGGACTCGTATTAGTGGTGTCTGGTGCTGAGAATTTTGCACGGGCTTTGTGTAGACAACATTGTATACATCCACCAGAATATCCACGTTCCCGGAATCTCGACGACATATCCTGCAACTGTTGTTCCATGGTCGTTGGATTTGTGTTGTTCCGCATAACTCTCAAGAATTGTGAGATGGGCAAATTCTCTTTGAGTGCTGGTGGATGTTGGCTGGTGGATAGAAGGAGGGTGTTCCTATCAGTAGGTTTCCTGTAGAGCATGGTACTGATCACATGATATTCCTTGAATAAATGACTTTAATATTTACATTTAATTACGCAAGTCTGGAGAGTTCTATCTTTTTCCACTTTAATGTGGAGAAACACTGTCTCCTATATAATAGCCCTATTCTGTGACCTTGTGATTCATTTGCTAACGCTGGGCGGAGTCACAACAGTGGGCGGAGTTAGTAAAATGAGTCACAGAGATCTGGCCAAATCTACAGGAGACCAGGAGCAGAAGCAGATAGCATGGGCATTGGGCATGTCACAGGCAGGGGTGCATACCTCCCAGCTTTCTGCAGGAGCTTTATCCAGGCAGAAGGAGGGAAACACACTCGGCGAAAAGGGGGCGTGGCTTCACGGGAGGGTCCCCGTTTTCGTCAGTGAGGGAGCATGCCCAGTGCTCTGTGAGCTGCTGGCATGCTCCCAGGGGCTGATTATGAGTCCGGGGGGCACAGGGCACTTGAGACAGGGGAGCCCTATCTCATTGCTGTGCCTGCTGTGGGTTGGGGGCGTGGCCTAATCGCGGCCCGCGCGGCCACGCCCCCTTATGCAAATTCCGATTTTTATTTTTATTTTTTTAATGGGATTTTGGCCCCTCAGCTAGGGCTAAATCCAGAAGGGGTGGTCGCTCCCCCTACACACCCGCACAGGCAGAAGAAAGCAGGGAGACTGCTGCCTCCTGCAACACCACAGACCTGCCAATATGCAGCAGCGTGTGCTGACTGTAGCACAATGCTGCCGCTGTTGCTGGCAGGACGGGGGAGCTTCTGAGCTGGGACAGAGCTACTCCAGCCGGGGGGTCCCCTAAAACTGTGGGGCCAACGGTACGTATCCCCTGCCCCCCCCCCACCTTAATCCGGCTCTGCTGCTGGAACCCCCCCATTAATCCGTACCCCCTGATGCCCCCTCTCCCTCTGTCTCCACTATTCACCGCTGCTCTGCTAAGCAGAACAGCGAGTACAGGAGCTTTCCAACTGCCCCCCCCCCCCCCCCACCGCCGGACACTGCGACCCGCGGGTGGGACAGCGGGACAGACCCCAAAAAATGGGACTGTCCCACGAAAATCGGGACATTTGGGAGGTATGGGGGTGTGTGAGGGGTATGTCATACAGACAGACGGGCACCGGCTCACTGTGTGCTTGACCCCCCACATCGGCATACTCAGCAGGGTCTATCTGATGCGGAGGAGCATCACTTTCTGGCACACTCCACGCTTCTTAGCTGCAGTTTAGTGGGGCACCTGCCGCTGTGCAGGTTCCGTACTGCCTCTGTTATCTCCAGCCCCGGCAACCCCACCGCTAGCTGCAGCACTGCCACCCGCAGTGAGGTGCACCCAGCTCCTTCACACACTTTCGCTGGCGGGTAGCGCTGCAGAAATCCGAGCTGCTTGCAGGCTCTGACCCACTCCTCCCTCCAGCCGCAGCGTCTCCTGGGAGCTAACCAGTCACTCCCAGTCTCCCCTTACCACAGTGCCCGGAAGCCGTGAGGTCCGCGCCACGTGCATGCTATGACCCCCTCCTCCCTCCAGCCGCAGCATCTCCTGGGGGCTAACCAGTCATTTCCAGTCTCACCTTACCACAGTGCCCGGCAGCTGCGCGAGGTCTGCGGTGTGTGACTGAGGAGGGGGGGAGGGATGCGGACGGGCAGAGGAAGCAGGACTCCAGCCTGAGAGAGTCAGCCATGCCAAGTCTCCAGCAGCAGCAGATCCCAACAGGTTGGAGTGGAACAGCAGCAGCCAGCAGCAGTGACTCCGCTAAGACACATCTGTCTGTCACCACTGTTTTGTCCCTAATACCAATCTCTCCCGTGCCCTGTGTTCTGTCATGTCCCTGTCACCCCTGGCCTTGCCCTGCCACCCTTATCCTGGCCCTTTCACCCTTATCCTGGCCCTGTCACCCTTATCCTGTCCCTATCATTTCTGTCCTGGACCCATCACCCCTGTCCTGGCCCCGTCACCCCTGTCCTGGCACCGTCACCCCTGTTCTGACCCTGTCACCCCTGTCCTGGCCCCGTCAACCCTGTACTGACCCTGTCACCCCTGTCCTAGCTCTGTTACTGCATACCCTCCAACTACCTTTTATGGCATATACAGTACCCGCAGCGCCTCCAGACCTCTCCCCAATGCACCACACCTCTGCACCTTCCCCTCCACCACATGCGGCACTCCACCCCTCCCCCACATGCTGTGCCTCCAGACCCCCTACACCACCCTTGGCTCCCACTCCTCCACTCCTTCACCACCCACAGCACCTCCAGGCCCCTTCCACCATTCACCCCCCTTATATGTCTCCCACCACACCTGCCCCCCTCCACCTGCAGCATCTGCAGACACCCTCCTCCATCAGCGGTCCCCCTCTCACCCACCCCTCCCCCACCAATGGCACCCCCGCACCTGCCCCTCCACCACCTGCAGCACCTCCGGACCTCCTTTCCCATCCGCCGCAACACCCGTACCTGCCCCTACCCTACCCATGGTGCCTGCGGTCCCCTACCCCACCCCCGGCACTCCCGTCCCTTCCCATCCAACAGCACCTCCGGAACCCTTCATCCATCCACAACATCCCCACACCTGCCCCTCTCCCACCCGTGGCACCCCTGCCCCTCCCCCACCTTCAGTGCCTCCGGACCCCTCCCCCATCTGCATCCCCCACTCCTCTGCCCCTCCCCCACGCGCAGCACCTCCCGAACCTTCCCCATCCGGGACCCACCCCCACTTCTGCCTCCCTCCACCCGCAGCATCTACAGACACCATCCGCAGTCCCCCCCGCACCCGCTACATTCTGTACATCGTGCCCTGCAGGTGCTGTTCACGCCGTCGCAAGGGGCTGCGCCTCCTTCACCATCGCACGCCCTTTCATTGTGCAATATTTAACAACTAACAAAGGAATGCAGGTAATACTCCATATAATACAAATATTAAACCCCAGAAAGGCATGCAAGGGTTAAGGGGGCGTTCATTTATACTTTTTATTTTTATTTCTACATAGGCACATGTTTTGCATCATTTCCAGTCCCATATTCCTAATGCATTTAGAAACATAGAAACATAGAATTTGACGGCAGATAAGAACCACTTGGACCATCTAGTCTGCCCCTTTTTTATTTTATCCTTTAGGCAATCTCAACCCTTTTTTAACCTTAATTCTTTGTAAGGATATTCATATGCCTGTCCCAAGCATGTTTAAATTGCCCTACAGTCTTAGCCTCTACCACCTCTGATGGGAGGCTATTCCACTTATCCACTACCCTTTCTGTGAAGTCATTTTTCCTTAAATTTCCCCTGAACCTCCCCCCCTCCAGTCTCAATGTATGCCCTCGAGTTCTAATACTTCTTTTCCTTTGAAGAATATTTCCCTCCTGAACTTTGTTAAGACCCTTGATATATTTGAAAGTTTCTATCATGTCCCCCCTTTCCCTTCTCTCCTCCAAACTTTACATGTTAAGATCTTTTAGCCTTTCCGGGTAAGTTTTGTGATGTAGGCCATGCACCATTTTAGTTGCCCTTCTTTGTACACTCTCTAATGTATTTATATCATTCTGGAGATAGGGTCTCCAGAACTGGACACAGTATTCCAGATGGGGCCGTACCAATGACCTATACAGTGGCATTATCACTTCTTTTTTCCTGCTACTGATTCCTCTCCCTATGCAACCAAGCATCTGACTTGCCTTTCTCATTGCTTTGTTGCATTGCTTTCCTGCCTTCAAGTCACTTGAAATAGTGACTCCTAAATCTCTTTCCTCCTCAGTAGTTTCCATTATAGTACCCTTGATACTATATTTAGCCTTTGGGTTTTTGAGACCCAAGTACATGATTTTGCATTTTTTAGCATTAAACTGTAGTTGCCACGTTCTTGACCATTTCTCAAGCCTACCTAGGTCATTAATCATTTGTTTTACCCCTCCCGGTGTGTCTACCCTGTTGCATATCTTTGTATCATCTGCAAAAAGGCATATCTTCCCTTCAATACCATCTGCAATGTCACCAACAAAGATATTAAAGAGAACTGGACCAAGTACAGATCCCTGGGGTACTCAACTGGTAACATTTCCCTCCATAGATTGCACTCCATTAACTACGACTGTCTGTTTCCTATCCTGCAACCAGGTTCTTATCCATTTAACTGATTTATAATCCACCCCCAGGCTTTCAAGTTTATTAAGCAGTCTGCGATGTGGGACAGTGTTAAATGCCTTACTAAAGTCTAGATATGCTACATCTACAGCTCCCCCTTGATCTATTATTTTCGTCACAGAGTCAAAAAAGTCAATAAGATTTGTTTGGCATGATCTCCCACCAGTAAATCCATGCTGTTTTGGATCCTGTAAGTTGTTTGATTTAAGATATTCCACTACTCTTTCTTTTAATAGTTTTTCCATTACTTTCCCTACTACTGATGTAAGGCTTACTGGTCTGTAGTTACTTGCTTCTTCCTTGCTTCCACTTTTGTGCAGTGGAACTACGTTTGCTCTTTTCCAGTCCCTGGAATAGCACCTGTATTTAGTGACTGGTTAAATAATTCTGTCAAAGGTGTAACCAGCACATCTTTTAGCTCTTTGAGTATCCTTGGGTGTATCCCATCTGGTCCCATTGATTTATCCACTTTTAGTTTTGAAAGTTCTGTTAGGACCTTCTCCTCTGTAAATGTATTTTCATCTACCTTATTTTTATGAATGTCCTTGCAACTTAACTGTGGCCCCATCCCTTCTTCTGTAGTAAATACTGAGCAAAAAATAATTATTTAGGTGATCTGCTATTGCCTTGTCTCCCTCCACCAAATGCTCACTCTCTGTCTTAAGTCTTATTATTCCTCCATTTGATTTTCTCCTTTCACTTATATACTTAAAAAAAGTTTTGCCCCTTTATCTACTGACTGGGCCATTTTCTCCTCAGCTTCTGCCTTTGCACGTCTGATCACTTTCTTAGCATCCTTCCATCTGTCCAGATACACCTCTTTGTCGTTATTATTTTGAGTCTGTTTGTATTTCCTAAAAGCCATCTTTTTTGCTTTCACACTAGTTGATACTTCTTTTGTGAACCACACTGGCTTCCTTTTCCTGGTGCTTTTCCTAACCATTTTGATACAAAGGTCTGTTACACTTAGTATTGCACTTTTCAGTTTTTTCCACCTCTCCTGCACTCCTTCCAAGTTCCTCCAGTCTGCCAATGAATCACTTAAACATCTCCCCATTTTTGCAAAGTCAGCATTTCTAAAATCCAACACCTTTGTTTTTGTGTGACAGGAGTTGGATCCTGTCTTTATACTAAACCATACTGCTTGATGATCACTGGATCCCAGGTACTCACCCACATATATATCAGATATCCTATCACCATTTGTAAGAATCAAATCTAATATTGAGTCTTTGCGAGTGGGCTCCCTCACCAATTGCTTGAGAGATGCTCCCTGTAAGGAATGTAGAAATTTGCCACTTATAGCTGAACTTGCAAAAGACCCCTCCCGATTTACATCAGGTAAATTAAAGTCTCCCATGATTATGACTTCTCCCTTTAAAACCATTTTAGAGATGTCCAACAATAGGTTTCTGTCCAAATCCTGCCCCTGGCCTGGTGGTCTATACATCACCCCAATGCAAATAATGTCCTTCTTCCCAGTTTCTATGGTGACCCAAAGGGCCTCAGTTTTGGCTTCAATATTTTGTATTAAAGTAGCATTTATGCTTTTTTTCACATACATTGCTACCCCTCCTCCTACTCTTCCTATTCTATCCTTCCTAAATAAATTGTATCCTGGTATAGCTATGTCCCAGTCATGATTCTCATTGCAACAAGACTCTGTAATTGCCACAAAATCCAGGTTATCCCTTGTCATTATCGCAATTAGCTCTGGAATTTTGTCTCCTAAGCTCCTAGCATTTGCAGACATAGCTTTAAGAATTTTGTCTGTGCATTTGTTATTAGTAGCCATGTCCAGAGCGTACAAAATAAATTACAAGTGTAAAGTTGAAATTACCTGTTTGGGGATGTTGCTCAGTATTTGTTTTCTTTTACTAATCAGTAATCATACTCTGTCCTTTACACCATGACTACACCTTACTAAATATAAAGATATAGTACACCTGACCACAATGGGCAAATGTTCAAAGGAGGTAAACACCAGTCAGTATGCAATAATTAACTGTTTCACCGAGCAACTTCCCCACACATGCAATGACAATTACAAGAAATCATTACATCAAGAAACATACATGAGTTTGCATAAGAGAGAACTGTAGAGAGCAGATTGGGGATGACTTTTCATAGGTTTTTTTAAAAACAGATAATATGTATAAGATGAATTACATACTTTTGAGGCATTTAGGCAGACCATTTGTGGTAGTGTTGGTGTGTTGATGTTTCCCTTCTGTTTTCCTTCGGTTTAATGCAGGTATAACACTATTTTTATAATAACACTTTTATGTCAGCACTTCTATGGAAGCACTACCAGCCGATGGCTATCCAGCCGTATACTAGACTTTAAATAGGAACAATAGCCATTTGAATGCAATAATTGCAAACTCCACCCAATATAATCCCCCTTTAAGCTAAGGCCATAAATTAGCTTAGAAAAACAGACATTACATACCAATAAGGCAGCCAACTATGGCCCTCATTCCGAGTTGATCGGTCGCAAGGCGAATTTAGCAGAGTTACACACGCTAAGCCGCCGCCTACTGGGAGTGTATCTTAGCATGTTAAAATTGCGACCGATGTATTCGCAATATTGCGATCACAAACTACTTAGCAGTTTTAGAGTAGCTCCACACTTACTCTGCCTGTGCGATCAGTTCAGTGCTTGTCGTTCCTGGTTTGACGTCACAAACACACCCAGCGTTCGCCCAACCACTCCCCCGTTTCTCCGGCCACTCCTGCGTTTTTTCCGGAAACGGTAGCGTTTTCATCCACACGCCCATAAAACGCCATGTTTCCGCCCAGTAACACCCATTTCCTGTCAATCACATTACGATCGCCGGAGCGATGAAAATGCCGTGAGTAAAAATACTATCTTCATAGCAAAGATACTTGGCGCAGTCGCAGTGCGAATATTGCGCATGCGCACTAAGCGGAATTTCACTGCGATGCGATGAAAAATACCGAGCGAACGACTCGGAATGAGGGCCTATATCTTTACAAAGGTAAAAAAAACACAAAAAAAAAAACTCACTTTTTCAATATACCTAAACTATTCAATCAAGATATTCATTTGAGATCATCAGCAAATGCAGTACAACTTGCTGGGATGTGCAGTTCTACGAATCATACCTAAACTATTCAATCAAGATATTCATTTGAGATCATCAGCAAATGCAGTACAACTTGCTGGGATGTGCAGTTCCACGAATCATACCTAAACTATTCAATCAAGATATTCATTTGAGATCATCAGCAAATGCAGTACAACTTGCTGGGATGTGCAGTTCCACGAATCATACCTGTTGAGCACAAAGAGTGATGAGGAGTTGGTTCACAAGTTCATAATCGATAACAGCTGATGATATTACTTAACGCAGGTATAACGCTATTTTTATAATAACACTTTTATGTCAGCACTTCTATGGAAGCACTACCAGCCGATGGCTATCCAGCCGTATTCTAGACTTTAAATAGGAACAATAGCCATGTGAATGCAATAATTGCAAACTCCACCCAATATAATCCCCCTTTAAGCTAAGGCCATAAATTAGCTTAGAAAAACAGACATTACATACCAATAAGGCAGCCAACTATATCTTTACAAAGGTAAAAAAATACAAAAAAAACCTCACTTTTTCAATATACCTAAACTATTCAATCAAGATATTCATTTGAGATCATCAGCAAATGCAGTACAACTTGCTGGGATGTGCAGTTCCACGAATCATACCTAAACTATTCAATCAAGATATTCATTTGAGATCATCAGCAAATGCAGTACAACTTGCTGGGATGTGCAGTTCCACGAATCATACCTAAACTATTCAATCAAGATATTCATTTGAGATCATCAGCAAATGCAGTACAACTTGCTGGGATGTGCAGTTCCACGAATCATACCTGTTGAGCACAAAGAGTGATGAGGAGTTGGTTCACAAGTTCACAATCGATAACAGCTGATGATATTACTTAACGCAGGTATAACGCTATTTTTATAATAACACTTTTATGTCAGCACTTCTATGGAAGCACTACCAGCCGATGGCTATCCAGCCGTATACTGTTATATATGTTGATTCTATATTAGATCTTGTTTTACTAATGTGTATATTGAATAATCTAAGCCCTTTAAATTCATTTCTCTAAAACACAATGCTGTGAAATGGGAGTACCTTAATTAATTAATCAATCAATCAATCAATCAATCAATCAATCAATTAACATCACTTGAATCCACCTGGGTATCAAGTATAAGAGCTACTGATCCCAATCCCACAGCATACCTGCCTTTGGACAAAGACACCCTGTTGTGTGTTGAAACGCGTTAAGGACACAGTACCTACTTGCAATTCTCCCCGGCAGAACCTTCTTCCACACCCAGCATCAGCCTGTCTGTTTCACTGCATCCAGCAGCACAGAACTGGGGGCTCATTTGGCACAGCCGATAACATCTGCAACACATGTGAGAGCGGCAGCTTTTGGACACCAAGCCGCTTCCACCTTCTTCAACACCCGGCTTGAGCTGCAACCAACGGAGCCGGCTTTTCCACCTGAGCGCTCCCAACACGGGGATCAGTGCTCACAGCAGCGCCACAGACACCATACGGGCTCACCATCTCTGAGTGCGCCCAGCAGCCGTGATCACTCATTGCTTCCACTGGCACACCGGAGGTACTCCACTGGGGCACCCAGAACAAGTCACATTTAGTGACCGATGTAACAGCACTGTACATCCCGGTTCAGCTAGCTGCGAGACACGGGGCTCCACACACCAAGCCCTACACCAGTGTCCGGCTCCTATTACCATCCATCCCAGGTGCTATACACGCTGTGCTGCACCATCATCTAGGAACCAAGGATCCCACATATATATATGTGAGTGAATTTAACATTTAGAACAGTAGCGGATCTTGCCACGGGCAAGTAGGACTTTTGCCCGGGGTGCCGCCTTCCGGAGGGTGCTGGCGCCATCTGGAGGGCATCGCACCATGGCAAGATCCGCTACTGCTGTGCCCCCCGCTGCCCGCTGGTTCCCCGCTGTGAAGGGAACTAGACGCTATGCGTCTAGTTTCCCTTCGTGGAGAGGACCTTTGCTGTGCGGTGCACGATGACGTCATCGCGCACCGCACAGCATTGTGGGACTGACACAGACGCTAGGGGTTATAATTGACCTCTAGTGTCTGTCTATGCCAGAACTGAGTAGAGGAGCGGCGCTGGCGGAGGTCTGCAGTGGTCGGGAGCGGGGATAGTAAGTATTAAAAAAAAAATTATTTTTCAGCGGCGCTACACTACTGTACAGGGGGCGTAACTGACCATGTCCCCTGTATGAAGCCACGCCCCTCTTTCCCGCCCGGGGCCCCAAAAGGGCAAGAACCGGCCCTGATTTAGAACCTCCTATTTTCATTTTAATTTCTGTGCTTCATTTTAAATCCGTGATGAACGACTGCACCATTTATCAAACATCAGTTACGGTACTCAGTGCATGACTGCATCTACTTACCAAAATCACAGCCAGTATATGATATATTGAGTCCTAATTAGGCTCATTGCTGTGGTATGGATATTAAAGTTGCCCAGTTCTATTAATATATACATTTTAATTGAAGTGCATATTGTTTGTTACATGATTATTGACTCCTGGGAGTTTTATGATATCATTGTATAATATTTTTTTATTAAAAATAAATACAGACATTTTTTTTTAAACATATTTTATATGTATTATTAAGCACCACTTGGAATATCTATTTGTGCCCAATCAAAATACCATGGTTCTCGGTATCAAATGCTGCAGAGAGATCCAGAAGGATTATGATTACCATCAGAAGCTCATTAAGTACACATACCAGGGCTGTTTCAATTCTGTAACTTTAAGAGAATGTTAACTGGAATGGATCAGAAATTTTATGAGTTGATAGATGGGTTTCCATTTCAGTTACAACCACTTTCTTGATAAACTTTCCTAGAAATGGAAGGTTTGATACTGGTCTGCAGTTAATCAGGTAGTCGTGATCTAAATTAGGTTTTGTAAGGAAAGGTCTAGAAATTGTTTATTTTTAGTGGTTCAGAAAAAAAATGTCTACAGTATCTGCAAAGAACATCAAGCTGCATATGTAGCCAAGGGCGGATATAGGGGTCAAGCTGCCCCTAGGCACATTATTGGCTGCCGCCCCCCAATATTCCAATAAAGTCACTTCCCCCTTAATTTTGGAGCCAGTCCCGATGCCTCAAAACCAGCCAAAGCAGCCCCAACCTCACACTACTACCACCACCTGGACCACAATTTGCTACAAAATGTCGAAAAGGTTTTTTCACAGTAATGACAATACGTGTTTGGAATTCCCTGCCTGAGAGAGTTGTAATGGCAGACTCAGTCAACACCTTTAAGAATGGGTTAGATAAATTCCTAATGGATAAGGATATCCAGGGTTATGGTGCATAGTCACGCACTATAGTTATAAGAAAAAAAGAGGAATAAAACACAATGGCTGACATCAGCATCAGACAAAATTTAGTCCAAAAATAATACTAAACAGGAGACCACAAATAGGTTGAACCTCGATGGACAAATGTCTTTTTTCAACCTTAGATACTATGTTACCTATTGTCCCTCTCCCGTCACTTGCAACATAAAGTATAAAAAATATAAGTCAGAATGTTAAAAAAAAAATCACCTGGCCTCATCAGCCTGGTGTGCCACCCCCTAGGAAGTGCCACACCTGGGCACGTGCCTCACGTGTCTAGTGGGAAATCCGCCAACGGATATAGCCATGCTCATTGTGGCTACAACTACACACATTCGCACTACATTTGCCGTGACCATGTGCATGTCTAAGATGCACATACACCCCATTCACAGTGATTAGGGTGACAAAAGACGCAGTCCAGTGAGGCTAGGCACAGGCGTGCCTATCTGCGCCAGGAGTGTGCGTCCTGGCAGGATGTATATTTGCAAATAAAGGGCCAATTATGTTCATACACCGTATTAGAAGCTTTTGAAGCAGGGTCCAGATCACAGGTGGTGGGACGCAACGTTCAGGCAATTTCAGCAATGTCTTTTAAATTGATTGGGTCAATGTTGGTCGATGAAAACAGATGACTTACATTGGCAGGCTTAGTAGTTTGGTACTCCTGTGGTGGCAAGGTTGGGATTCTAACAGAATTGAGGATACTTTATTTGCAAAAAGGCTTGTAAACTCATTGCATCTTGCCTCGGAAAAGGATTCATCAGACATGCTGGTTTGCAAAGGATCTCCATTCTATGTAAAAGTTGAGCTAACCTATCATTTGCTTCTTACATTAAAGAGACTCTGTTTTCTTATGGGTGATTGTGGATTATTCTTCTTCTATGTGCTTAGTGTTAATTTATCATTATTATTTCCCTTATCATCTCTTGATTCCTTTGGTAAATGTTGGTGGGGAGCTTGTGTATTCTTGGATACCGTAGATTGGGTAAATTCATAAAGTATCTGTACATTTTGAATCTGCCAACTAAAAGGGCAGCTGCACCTACTAGTGTGACTTTCGTATTCATCATCATCATCCTCACTTGACAGAGCTTGGCAAGTACTTTCTTTAAATATGTTGTCTCATATAATTATATTTTATGAGATATTACCAAATGTATCTACAAATAAAGGTTGGTTCTGTACCGCACAACGGTGAAATATTTGGCACCTATGTGGTTGCAGGTACTGTAGGTAAAGATTACAGCCTTGTGAGTCTCATCTTCCAACTCCTGCAACAGTCACTTGCAGTTAATTGTAATTTCAAAGGTATTTTATTTTTTCCACTGCTGGGACATTACTTCTTGTCCTTAAAGTCAACTATTATGTTACCATATAAAAAAGTTATGCTTCGTCAATTGATAAAAGGTTTAACTTATAGTCACAGGTATTATTATCATTTGAACAGCTAACAATGGCTAGGCAGGTCACAGCCTGAAGAGTCTGACTAATGGCGTCCATACATTAGAGAGAATCAAGGCAATTCCCTGTTCTCCCGATGGCTGGGTTGAGGATCGGGGAAATTAAACATGTGTGAAATACTCGATTTGCTGATTTCTGCCAAAAAAATGATTGGGTTCTGCAAGTCAGGATTTTTAACATGAAGTTTTTCCCCAAATCTACAATGGATTGCCAATCAATGGACAACGTTGATTGTGATCTGTTGGCATCAGGGAATCAGGGCCCTAGATGATTTGCATTACACATACAAAATCTTACAGGGAGTTTTCAGGGGCGGTTTTAATTTACTACAAGTAACCATTAATTCTCTATAAACTGTTATGGTTTCGTGATTAGTAAACGTTACTATTTTTACAGCCTGTTATAAAAAAAATCACTGGTTCATACACAAGAAACACATTTATAGAGCACAATATGGTGCAACGTCAGGTTTGGATCTACAATGTGCCTATATTTCTTAGAAAGTGCATACTGTAGGTTTGTGTAGCAAACTGACAGTATTTTTTGCACAACATACACTGATGTGAACCATTGCGTAGAGTGAGAGCTTTCCTTGAGGAGCTAGAACGAGTGTAGAAAGAAGTTATGTTGGTACTAGGATTGTGTTTTTAAAAATGGACCACTTGATGAAATAATTACATAGATTTCTATTTGGACATTGGGTATGGTAATAATTAAATAAAAAATAGATACTGACTAAACAGTTTGGAAGTGCGAACAGTGATGTCAAATACAGTTGTAAGTTGTAAAGTGTCCAACAAACAAATAACTCTACAAATATAAGTGCAACTAGTGGACGTATAGGAGTCTCTGCTTTATATTATAATATAAAAATTTCAGAATCAATAATATAAATGTTACAATTGTATAAAGAAAAATAAACTGTGTAAATGCCCCCATACATTGCATTGCGGCAATATCCCGGCCATCCAAAGTCCAGGTCAGGGACTTGGAAATCCCGACTGAAAGCGGTTGGGATCAGCAAATTGGGCATTTTTGACATATTTAATTTCCCAGATTCCCCAACGGATCACTGATCATCACTGGCCGACAATCGGCAGATCCAGTTGGCAGTGCTGGTCGGGGAATCGGTGCTCAAATGAAAAAAGCTGAGCTAATGTGAATATGATGTTTCCCAAATCATTGTTCAAAATTGAAAAACCACATTTGATGTTTATGATGTGATATGATGCTTTAATAAAATGTTTTACGTAAAAATAAATAGTAAAAAAAAAAAAGAAGCTAACTCACTGATGTCAATCGTACTGGGAGGAATTTGATGAAATTCACAAATATGCAATTTTGGGGAAATCTGCACAAATAGAATTTCTAGTGTTTTCTAATCTCCAGTTTTGCCCCAATTACAAAGAATGTGATCAAGGTCTGGCTACATATTGCACTGGTTGTACGGATGCCTCACTATCAGTGACACAAATATTTTAATCACAAAGGAGTGTAAAATCTGAAACATTAAAATACAACTACTTAAATGACAGCAATTATGCACAGGATGTTACATAGAAGTAAAACAGTTGGGTCTTCCGCACTACAGTGAAGAGCTTTTGTCTGGCAGGGTAAATAGTTCAATGCGTTTGGAAGAAACCTATTACTCCATGCAATTGTACCCTTCTAAGCATAATGAATCACTATTGTTTCTCATTACCATTGTTCTGTATGCTTTATTTTATTTTGCATTGGGCAGAATCTTCTTGTAATAAACATTGCAGAACAGTGGGGGAATACACAGCACAATTGTACATCTTTGTTAGGGAAATACTGCATGCTTTTGAAAAGAGGATGGGAAATGTGAACAATAATTGTTCCTGCCTACATAAACAGACAAGTCAAATTGCACACCAAAGGCCCAGCATTAGGGTAATTTCCATCAGACAACATTGCAAGTTCAGAGTTTTCTTATAGGTCAGATATTAGCATGCGGCCATGCGCATAACTACCAGTGACAATTAGCAAAGCTGGAGCTAATAATATGTTATCAGCACATCTAAATTGCAAGACAGATGTTTTGTATTGTGTATATTAGCGCAGTTATTAGACAGTGTGAAATATCAAAGGCTGTTGCCAACTATTGAAAATATGAAAATATAATCATAATTTTTAATTTAAAAAAAAAAACCAAAAAACTGGCAGGTACATATTTTGTTTCTGACATAATATTATGCTAAATCAAAACATGTCCAGAAGTGTAAGAAGAAGAAATATTTACAAAATAATGTGCTTAAACATGATAAAAGGGAATTACCAACCCTACACAATGTTAAAATCATCAATTGCTGTGTCATCTTTGTGTGTATTATTATTGTCTCAAACTGGGTTCCAACTTTACTGACAGAGGGGGTAATTCAGAGTTGATCGCAGCAGCAAATTTCTTAGCAGTTGGGCAAAACCATGGGGGTCATTCCGAGTTGATCGCTCGCTAGCAGTTTTTAGCAGCCGTGCAAACGCATTGTCTCCGCCCACTGGGGAGTGTATATTTGCTTTGCAGAAGTGCGAATGCTTGTGTACAGTAGCAGAGCGCCTGCAAAATCATTTTGTGCAAAACAAGACCAGCCCTGTAGTTACTCTTCGTGTGTGTTGATTCTAACGATGGAGGGATGGCTTTTGACGTCACACACCTGCCCAGCGTTCGCCCAGCCACGCCTGCGTTTTTCCAGGCACGCCTGCGTTTTTCTAAGCACTCCCTGAAAACGGTCAGTTGACACCCAGAAAAGCCCACTTCATGGCAATCTTCCTGCATTCGGCCGTGCGGCTGGAATCTTCGTTAGACTCTGTGCAAACCCACGATCCTCATCATACCCATACGACGTGCCTGCGCATTGTGGTGCATATGCAGAAATGCCGATTTTTAGCCTGATCGCTGCGAACAATGGCAGCTAACGATCAACTCGGAATGACCCCCCATGTACACTGCAGGTGTGGCAGATATAACATGTGCACAGAGAGTTAGATTTGGGTGGGTTATATTGTTTCTGTGCAGGGTAAATAATGGCTGCTTTATTTTTACACTGCAATTTAGATTTGAGTTTGAACACACCCCACCCAAATCTAACTCTCTCTGCACATGTTATATCTGCTCCACCTGCAGTGCACACGGGCCTAATTCAGACCTGATCGCTGCTGTGGCCGATCAGGTCTGAACTGTGCATGCCAAACAGCTGACGGCTGTCTCAGCCCTGCGATTGCCTCTGCCTGATTGACAGGCAGAGGCGGTCGCTGGGCAGGAGGAGGCGGGACGGCGGTGTTTGGCCGCCGTTTAGGGAATGCGGTGCGGACAAAGCAGGCGTGTCCAGACCATTGGGGGGGCGTGCCACAGCGGCTGTGTAACGTCACACGCAGCCACTGCGACTCTCACAGCGACGGGTAGGTCCTGCCAGCGCCCAGGAGCTGCGCTGGCAGGGAGCTACTCTAAAGTACAAAAGCATCGCCGCTGTGCAATGCTAGCCCTGTGCTGGGCGTCCCCTCGCATGTCTGTGTGACTGATCGTAGATGTGCTAAATTTAGCACATCTACGATCAGGTCTGAATTAGACCAATGGTTTTGCCCAACTGCTAACAAATTTGCTGCTGCGATCAACTCTGTATTACCCTCTCTGTCAGTAAAATTGGACAATAATAATACACACATAGATGACACAGCAATTGATGATTTTTTTAACATTGTGTAGGCACTCAGTGTGGACAGAGATAAAGTGGAGAAAGATACACTACCAACCAATCAGCTGCTGTTATTTTTCAAACACAGCGCCTAACTCAGGGTTGATCGCAAAAGCAAAATCTTTCTCTAATGGGCAAAACCATGTGCACTGCAGGTGGGGCAGATATAACATGTCCAGAGAGAAATAATTAAGAGTGAAATAGGCCCACAGTCTGTAACATGACAGTTAGGAGCTGATTGACTGATGATTTATCTCTCTCCACTGTATCTCTTTGCAAACGTTGATACATCCCCCCTTTTCAGTTGAGCTCCACTTACAGTAGGACACCTGTGTTACGTTTGACAGGTGTACCAACCCAGTAAAATCCCAACCTGCCACTGTCCCCAGAGCAAAGGTAAAATGGCAACCAGAAGTTTAATGGGTTAACTGAACGTGTTTGATGTACAGATGCTTATTGAACGTAATAATCATGTGTGAGAAATACATATGTCTTTCACATGTGGTGAAGGAGCCTGATTCAAATCTCAAATAAACATGGCAGCAAAAGCAAAGTACCGATGGCTTGTACTTTGTATATTCGCTGGACCCATACTGTACAGAATGGCTGCAGACATCAAGTGGAAAACAGTCTGCAGCCATTTGGGGGCAGGGAGAGGGTGGAGATGTCAGCTGTTTCACAAAATGGAGGTGTGTTGGCTCTGTTTTCTGGGAGTGCAAAGACTAAGATCTCTGTCTTCTGGCAAAGATTTCCTGGCCTCTTGGATGAAGCTGCAATGTGTGGCCTGTGTGACCTCTTGGGTTACTCATCTGGCCAATGGTGTCACAAATTAACTGATGTTGCATCCTTAGATGCAGCTCTGCACCACACATGCACGCAGGAGACCTTTACTTATACCAGAAGCCTCCTGCTAGATTAACATATGCTTGAATCATTGCTGTTTCCAAGTCTACATCCAACCACATCTGAATCAGGCCCAATGTGTGCGATAACAAACAAACATTTAATGTGATGATATTGAGCATTGGACATGATTGATGAACATCAAAAGGGTGAGATAGATTTGAAGGTACTCAGATGAGAACCATCATCATATCTTTCAAACTTCTAACATTCAAAAATTGGCAACAATTTTTGGAATTTATTTGAATAATTCAAAGAACTATAGGTGTTCTAGACCTGTTTTCAAAATGGTGCAAGCTTCTCTAGCATGACATTTATATGATATGCTAAATATATAATGGTATAGTTCTAAATGCTTGTTTTACTTTAATCTATTCTAATTCTTAAACTTGTACTGTTCATTTTACAATATACATATTTCTTCTAAGATATGTCTGTGAATCTTATGGATTTCAAACTATGCAACTTTGTGTTCTTCTCATTTACTGTGAGGTGTGGTTCAGAAACCAACATGAACTGCCTGAAGACCATGGAAAAGTAATTTACTGTCCGTGTCACCAAATGTCAGTTGTAAGCTTGTCTGGACAGGAAACAGTGGGAATGTTACACTTTGGAAACGGTGGGTCTGATGGAGTAGTATGAAAACCCGATAGATTGCAAACTACAGTACTGTGATGTTAGAAGTTCGGCGCATGCACAAGATCTGTATTGCACATGCATCAGTATTTCAAGGGGAGATCTCTCATTCAAAAATACCGCAGAGATGTAAACTGCATCGCCTCTGAATCAGGCATTGTGTATACTTTTGAAAAGCTGTATAGAATTGTTTACACTGAATAAAAAGAAATAAATATAAAAATTTGAGTTATTTCACCATTCCTTTCAGTGTGTTAACTCTTGACTTGATGCTACCTTGAAAAAGGACAGGCACCTGAAACGCATTGCTGGAGGAGGGTGCTTTCTGCTGGTGCTCTTCGAGACCTGGGAATGACCATACCAAATGGAAGAAGAACCCAGAATTTTCATCCATTGCTTCATACCTTTAAGTATGTGTTTCTTAGAAGCAGAATCAGAATTGAGGCAGAAATGAGGCGAGGGACGAGGATGTAATTCTTCCGCTGTACAAATCATTGGTATGTCCGCACCTTGAATATTGTGTTCAGTTTTGGGCACCACTGTATAAAAAACATATCGGTGAACTCGAGAGGGTTCAAAGGCGAGCTACTAAATTGATTAAAGGGCTAGAGCAGTGATTTTCAACCTTTTTTTAACTCGGGGCACACCGAACAATATTTTAAAATTTGCTAAGGCACACCGTCAGTTCCCCAACGGGAAAAAAACACACACATTGACCCTCACAGTAAAAAAATAATCCACACATACATTGTCCTACACAGAAAAAACAATCACATTGCTCCCCACATAAATCCTATTGCTCCCCATATAAATAAATCACATTGCTCCCCACATAAATCCTATTGCTCCTCATATGAATTAGTCCCATTGCTCCCAACATAAATCCTTTCGCTCCCTACATAAATGATTTACATTGTTCCCCCCATAATTCCTTTTGTTCCCCACACACTGTAAATCCTATTGCTCCCCACAGGAGAAATAAAATAACATATATTATCCCCTACCTGTCAGCTGTCCTCCTCCCTGTCCCTCAGTGGCGGTGGTTGTTCATAGTGGAGTGCTGCTATAAACTGAGCAGTGGGCGGTCGCGCAGGTGTGGATGTGGGTGGGCAGGGAAAGTTGTGGATGTGGGCGGGAACTGGAAGATGTATATGCAGGCGAGTGGGCTAGCTAGGTGGTGAGATGCAGTGGCCGTGACCTATGATGTCACACCGCCTCATCTTCAAGACATAGGTCACAGGCGGGGCACGACTGATCCTCTAAGAAGAGCCTGGGTCACAGTTAGCTCTGAAGGTGCAGGCAGCGACTCTGACTCCGCGGCACACCTTTCAACTGGTCACGGCACACTTGTGTGCCACGGCACACTGGTTGAAAAAGCCTGGGCTAGAGGCACTGGATTATGAGGAATGGCTTTCTAGGTTGAACATGTATACACTGGAAAAGAGACGTCTAAGAGGAGACATTATTAATGTCTTCAAATATGTAAAGGGGCATTACAAAGAGTTATCAGAGGAATTATTTATTAAAAGAACTCTGTTTAGGACACGCGGGCACTCGCTGAGGCTGGAGGAGAGAAAATTATGCACGCAACGTAAGAAAGGGTTCTTCACTGTTAGGGCAATAAGGATTTGGAATTCCTTGCCAGGGAAGGTGGTAATGGTGGACACTGTAAATGCATTTAAAAGGGGATTGGATGAATTTCTGATTGGAAAGGATATCCAAGGTTACAACACTTAAAATATTGAAGTTGTTAATCCGGGTGTAACGTGATTTGGAGTTGTTAACTTGTCATAAAACATTCTTCAGCAGGTACATTAAAATCAACTCAACATACAATATACAGGTTGAATGCGATGGGCATTTTGCCTCTTTTCAACCTCGAATACTATCTTACTATGTTACTATGTTAGATGTGATCAAGCCAGGCTGGGCTTTCTTTGACATGGTCGCATCTGATGCAACCAGTCAGAAACATCCACTCAAACGTACCCGCCAGCCCTCCTGCACCTGTCGAGGCTGTGCCCCCAGCGTATTCTGATCACTACTGACCACAATGATCAGGCAGCCCTGAGTCACCTCTCACCTGGCGGAATCCCTCCCCCCCTACCTACCTCCCTCTGTTCCGATCACTGTGTGCATAATAATTTACCAGTTAAGTGGTTAATTGGAGGTACTGTCTGTATGAACAAGTGGTTACCTGGCTGCCCAGTGGAGAAAAGAAGAAAAGATACCTTTCAGTTCACATTTATACTAGAGATGAGCGGGTTCGGATTTACTCAGTTCTTTACGCCAGAATTATCGACATTTCTTATTTTCTGGATTTTTCTTATTGGCTAACCAAAACACGTGACGTCCGATAGCCAATAAGAAGATTCGGGTAAATCCGAGTAAAACCGAACCCGCTCATCTCTAGTTTATACCTTTTAAAATGTGACCTTCAGTAGAGGAGAAATTTTATATCCTTACAAGAATCATTATGAATAAACCAATGTTGAACTTTGTTTTGTTTTTTATATGCAAGGGTTTAAGAAACAAAGTATAGCACGTGGTGGCCTTCCCGTTATATTTGTTGTTGGTTAAGAGAGGGTTGGTGATCCTGGGTCAGACATTTGCTGCTGGATTGAAAGCGCAGGTTATACTACCTCTGTTCTGCTTATAATTGATGCTAGAAATGAATATAAATTATTATTATTCATTCCTTGAACAAAAGCTTCTTTAGCTTTCAGGCTGCTCACATTATTAACAGCTATTCATGATTGTTATAAACAGTGAATGGACACGTTTTTGAGGTCTACTTACTTTACCATAAAACTAAAACTCTAATGAATGTCTGTTCTAACAAATAAATTGATATCACCAACTAACTGTACTAATAAAAATCTCTAATAATAAATTCAATCGTATTCCTAATGAGTAATTTTTAGGTGCACATATAGTAAAATAATGAATATGAATAAAAAAAGATGTGTTGTCTAATGTTAAGTGTGATATTTATATTTCCAATATTAATTATTTTTTTAATAATAATTTAGGACAAGCAAGACAGCCAAATAGCTTTAAAACCGACTTACTAAATCATTTCGTCTTTAACAGCCCCAGACATGAACCTTTATTTGCTTTATCTAAACAATGCTCAAAATAAACGCATTAAAATAAATTAAATAACAATGGGGATCATTCCGACCTGATCGTAGTCTGCCATTTTTCGCAGCGCAGCTATCAGGTCACTACTGCGCATGCGTATGCACTGCAATGCGCAGGCGCGTCATACGGGTACAAAGCGGATCATTGCTGAGCGCTGGATTTAACGAAGAATCCATTTGCACAGCCGATCGCAAGATTGACAGGAAGAAGGCATTTATGGGTGGCAACTGACCATTTTCTGGAAGTGTTTAATAAAACGCAGGCGTGTCCAAACGTTTGCAGGGCGTGTGTCTGACATTAGTTCCAGGACCAGACAGGCTGAAGTGCGATCGCACGCTTGTAAAGCAAAAATACACTCCCCTATAGGCGGCGACTATCTGTTCGCAGCGCTGCAAAAAATAGCTAGCGAGCGATCAACTCAGAATGACCCCCATTAATAGAACAGTATTTGAAAGGTTTGTGCATAAACAATAGAGAAATAGATACGTCTGACCCAATTTTGGTGGTGGTTTTGGGGGTGGTTTTGAAGACCTTGAAAAAGTTTTTGGGTGGAAAAGGTCCAAACTTGAGTGTATCAGCAACAGGGCTATTTTGTCCTGTATGTCTTAATGTTTTGAGGTGAGGTAAAGTGGGGGAGATGTATGAAAGTGCGCTATGTGCCTTTGTGCATATAACGCACGCTAAGTACTGCTGTCTCCGCTTCTCCCTGATGTAAGAATCGGCTGTCAGTGTAGTTTTAATGAATGTACACAGCGCTCAGGACTGTAACGTATCCAGCACTGTGTGCATAGGAAGACGAACCATACCTAATGTATGAAGGGGGACACTGTGCTTTTCGCCACGTTATGTCTCCCTGCACTCTTCGCCTCATCCGACCTGGCGTTGTAGGCATTTCCTTGTTTCTTTCTGCCTATCCTGTTTTTTTTGTTAACATAAACAAGGATTTAAGAAAACCACTTAACTAGCGCTTCTATTCGTTCAAAGGTTTGCTTATTCTTCTCAGACCATCTCCATCATTTGACATATGGAACAAAGAGGTAGGAAAGAGAATATAGTGTAATTCCGTTTTTTAATAACAAACAACAACATATAAACATTAAAATCCAGCGGTCTGTGTAAAAGGCATAATAAACAGGTAAGCTTCTCAGTCACAGTAGATACAATGGAGGTTTACCAGATTTGATGGAACTGTGGTTTAGACAGTTCAAAATCAGCATATAGGTATGATAGAAATTTCCAATAGGTCACTCGTATTCATCCCAAATGCTGTTCCTATACAGGTTCTCCTTCAGTGTATTGGACCTGAGACGCCTCCTTTCACCAATGCGTTTCCTCCCCTACTGGGGTCTTTCTCAAGGTGTCAGTATGCCTTACTCTTAATCCTGGTGTTATTTAAACTACTCATATCCAATGAATTAACTCCGTGCACAGCTGGTCTGTATCTAGACATAATTTTACTACAAGTCCCAGCATCCTCCAGCCGCACACGGTGTTCCCGTTACATCACTTCCGGTAGTGCTATATACTCTTCAACTGCCGTTTCCTACAAGTCCCAGCATCCTTTAGCCGCGTGTAGTATTCCCGCTACATCACTTCCGGTATAGCGGGTTGCTATGGTAATATCGGGATCCCTTCTCATAATCGTGGATCCGCTTGTCAGTGTATTAATTTAGTAGGGTTTTCCACTCTCTTAGTCTCACATCGCTCTGTCCCGGTAGTGATGATGTTTCTAGTAAATTAAAACTAAATAAAAATCTCGAAGCGTCACGTCACTTCCGGGAACATTCCGGGGCAAGTGTCTTGTTGTTATGGAAACATAAAAGGGCATATAAAAAAGTTTTAAGATAATTTGTAATATACACAAAGGTTTTAAAAAACAAAATACTCTTAATCCACAATTAGCAGCAGAAACATTTCAATTTAAAAACCATTTAGCTACTAGCAGCAAGGAAAAAAATGAAAATAATTTTTAATTTAAAAACCATTTAATTTCAAAATCGGCATTTAAGCCGCCTGGCTTTAAAGTGCCTAGTTCATAAATAGCTTGCATTTCTGCTCTAGCTAGCTGACTTGCCAAATCTTTCTTTCTCTAATGGTTTTTTACATGTTTAATTCCACAAAATCGTTTAATTCCCAGTATATTGCACTTATGGTGAACCCTAAAGTGTTCGGACAATGCATGGGTCATCAATGCTTTCTTAATGTTTCTTAGGTGCTCACTGATCCTGATTTTAAGAGGTCTTGAAGTTCTACCTATATACCACAAGTTACATGTGCATTCAATTGCATAAATAACGTTAGCGGTGTTGCAAGTTACAAAATCTGTTATTTTGCAGTTCGTGTCGTTAATTGCTACCTCTGTTATTTTTCCACTACTGCTTGATATGTTCTTGCAACCTATGCATAATCCACATTGAAAGAAACCTTTTGATTTTACAGTACTCATAGGTTTCTTAGCGGGTAATGCACTCTTTACGAGGTTTGTTTTCAGGTTAGGGGCCCTCCTAAAGATACACTTAGGTTTTTCTGGTAATAATAAGCCAATAACAGGGTCCTTCCTTAGGATTCCCCAATGTTTGTTCAGGGATTTTTCTAAGGTTCTGTGTTGGCTATTAAATGAAGTGATAAAGGCCCAGTCATATTGAGGTCCTTTTTCCTCTTTCTTCTTTGGTTGTAAAAGGTCTTTGCGGTCAACCTTCGCCACTTTCATTCGAGCACTCTCTATCTTTTCCATTGGGTACCCCGAAACTTCAAATGAAAATTTAGAAAGTCTCATGAAAAAACTAGAGGTGGTTCTGCTCAAAGAGAACAACATCTGGTGGGAGATGGTGACCCTAGAAAAGTACCTCGCCCATCAGATTATACCAAAAGGGCTCCTTATTAATAAGGCAGCCTCGTTCTCATCGGCAAGTGAAAAGTTTAAATTAGAATGGGAAAGAACACTTACTGTTTGTTCAAATTCCCTAATAAAATTAATAATACACGATAGGAAACAGGAATTGGAACGTTTAGAGGGGGAAATCGTGAATTTTAAATCACTGATTCATCCCTTTGTAGACTTACAAGAGTACAAAGACTTAGAAAAACGTATAGAACTCTCACTGAAAAAGAACGAGAAGATACTTATTGAACGTAAAGTCCGGAAGTTTAATAGAGATAGAAAGAGAGATACTGTAGAGCAAGAAGATTCAGATCAGGAGTCTTTAGAGGAAGAAGAAATCATTGATCAGCCAATACCCTGCACTCCGCCATCCATGAAGAACAGACATAAAAGACCTACACCCCAAAGGAAAAACTCTGATGGAAAGAAAGAAAGATATACCAAGGGGAGGTTCAAAGAAGATTACACAGATCCTGCATTATTGCCACTTACAAGGAGACATAAGGAACATACACAGTATGTAGAAAAAGAACATAGGACAGTGAGCCACCAGGATGAAGATAGGGAGAATCAAGATAATAGATGGCGATCAGCACCTCCCAGAAATAGACATCAAAGGAGAGATCCTAATCCCTATGGTCCAGATGTAAGGTTACAAAATAGATATAAAGATCTGGAGAATGAAAACAATCCCCCTTCCCCTTATTTTTTGTCCAGGAGGAGAAAACAATACCCCAGAAGATAAAAAGTAGAGGATGCAGAGGGGGAAAGAAAAATAGACTGGCGAAAAAGAAATTAAAAAAGAAAGGAATCAGAAAGCAGTCTAAAAGAAAGGGGAAGATAGACACAATAATAGCTCAGATGAGTAATAACAACAAAGGGAAAATAAAAATTTTCAATCTGACAGATCACCTATTGGCTAGAGAAGAGATCTCACTTCTAGAAAAAGGACTAAAATTCGCCCCATCTATACCCCTGAATAAGTTTAGCACTTTTATAGACTTGCAAAAGTTTATAAGGAAGCTTACTTTAAGGAAATTCTTCTTAAATAAGGAAACAGCTAGCTTGGAAAAAGTGGAGGAAACTCCATTTAAACCTAAATCCACATTTAACCCCACATTTTTGAGGGGGAGTTTCCTAGAAACATTTTCAAGGTTGGTTGCAGACGACATCAAGGAAATGGAGAAGAAATTACCGAAGTACAACCTAACGTATAAAGAACGTCAAGCCTTGAAAAGATTACGGGAGTGTGAAGATCTCATCATAAAACCGTCAGATAAAGGGGGAGGAATTGTCCTTATGACAAGGGACAATTACAACAAGGAGGTCCTCCGACAATTGAATGATGGGTGTACCTATCATAAATTGAAATCAGATCCTACTGAGAATATTTCAAATAAGCTTGAAAATATTGTGAGAGGATACTCTTCAACTGGAACTCTGACGGAAAAAGAACAAAAGTTCCTGCTGATTGAAGAACCAGTCATCCCTGTTTTGTATATCTTGCCTAAAATCCACAAGGATCCAAAAAATCCCCCAGGTAGACCGATAGTTTCGGGTATCGGATCGGTTACTTCAAATCTATCGGAATTCCTGGATTATTATCTGCAACCCCTAGTGAGCAGATAACCTTCACATCTCAAGGATACCCGAGATCTCTTGAATATACTAGAAGACATTCAATGGGAAGAAGATTACATCATGGTGGGGGCAGATGTACGTACTCTGTATACTATCATTGAGCATCAAAAGGGATTAGAAGCAGTAACTAAAGCCTTACAGGATAGTGGACTGAACGGAAATCTGCAGGAATTTATTAGGAAGGGTGTATCTTTTATCTTAGAAAATAACTACTTCTCATTTGATGGTACTTTTTATCTTCAAGATGTCGGTACCGCCATGGGCACCAGGTTCGCTCCGTGTTATGCTAATATTTTTATGGGGCAATGGGAAGATGTAACCATCTGGAACCATTGTCCCTACGGAGCGAACCTGGTGTCATGGAAGAGATACATAGATGACATCTTTTTTATCTGGAAGGGGAGTGAGGAATCTTTAGAACAATTTTTTAACTATCTCAATTGTAATACAGACAATATCTTTTTAACATTTGAAAGTAGCAAAGAAACTATAAATTTTTTAGATATAACCATTTTTATTGAAAATAATAAAATTGAAACAAAAACCTTTATTAAGCCGACTGATTCAGGGGCTTACATTAATGCCAATAGTTGCCACCACTCCAATTGGCTAAACTCCATCCCAGATAGTTTACACGCTTAAAACGTAACTGCACCAATTCAGCACTTTATGAAATTCAAGCGGAAGAGATGAAGACGAAATTTGAAGTTTCGGGGTACCCAATGGAAAAGATAGAGAGTGCTCGAATGAAAGTGGCGAAGGTTGACCGCAAAGACCTTTTACAACCAAAGAAGAAAGAGGAAAAAGGACCTCAATATGACTGGGCCTTTATCACTTCATTTAATAGCCAACACAGAACCTTAGAAAAATCCCTGAAGAAACATTGGGGAATCCTAAGGAAGGACCCTGTTATTGGCTTATTATTACCAGAAAAACCTAAGTGTATCTTTAGGAGGGCCCCTAACCTGAAAACAAACCTCGTAAAGAGTGCATTACCCGCTAAGAAACCTATGAGTACTGTAAAATCAAAAGGTTTCTTTCGATGTGGATTATGCATAGGTTGCAAGAACATATCAAGCAGTAGTGGAAAAATAACAGAGGTAGCAATTAACGACACGAACTGCAAAATAACAGATTTTGTAACTTGCAACACAGCTAACGTTATTTATGCAATTGAATGCACATGTAACTTGTGGTATATAGGCCCTCATTCCGAGTTGTTCGCTCGGTATTTTTCATCGCATCGCAGTGAAAATCCGCTTAGTACGCATGCGCAATGTTCGCACTGCGACTGCGCCAAGTAACTTTACTATGAAGAAAGTATTTTTACTCACGGCTTTTTCTTCGCTCCGGCGATCGTAATGTGATTGACAGGAAATGGGTGTTACTGGGCGGAAACACGGCGTTTCAGGGGCGTGTGGCTGAAAACGCTACCGTTTCCGGAAAAAACGCAGGAGTGGCCGGAGAAACGGTGGGAGTGCCTGGGCGAACGCTGGGTGTGTTTGTGACGTCAACCAGGAACGACAAGCACTGAAATGATCGCACAGGCAGAGTAAGTCTGGAGCTACTCTGAAACTGCTAAGTAGTTAGTAATCGCATTATTGCGAATACATCGGTCGCAATTTTAAGAAGCTAAGATTCACTCCCAGTAGGCGGCGGCTTAGCGTGTGTAACTCTGCTAAATTCGCCTTGCGACCGATCAACTCGGAATGAGGGCCATAGGTAGAACTTCAAGACCTCTTAAAATCAGGATCAGTGAGCACCTAAGAAACATTAAGAAAGCATTGACGACCCATGCGTTGTCCGAACACTTTAGGGTTCACCATATGTGCAATATACTGGGAATTAAACGATTTTGTGGAATTAAACATGTAAAAAACCATTGGAGAAAGAAAGATTTGGCAAGTCAGCTAGCTAGAGCAGAAATGCAAGCTATTTATGAACTAGGCACTTTAAAGCCAGGTGGCTTAAATGCCGATTTTGAAATTAAATGGTTTTTAAATTAAAAATTATTTTCATTTTTTTCCTTGCTGCTAGTAGCTAAATGGTTTTTAAATTGAAATGTTTCTGCTGCTAATTGTGGATTAAGAGTATTTTGTTTTTTAAAACCTTTGTGTATATTACAAATTATCTTAAAACTTTTTTATATGCCCTTTTATGTTTCCATAACAACAAGACACTTGCCCCGGAATGTTCCCGGAAGTGACGTGACGCTTCGAGATTTTTATTTAGTTTTAATTTACTAGAAACATCATCACTACCGGGACAGAGCGATGTGAGACTAAGAGAGTGGAAAACCCTACTAAATTAATACACTGACAAGCGGATCCACGATTATGAGAAGGGATCCCGATATTACCATAGCAACCCGCTATGCCGGAAGTGATGTAGCGGGAGTACTACACGCGGCTAAAGGATGCTGGGACTTGTAGGAAACGGCAGTTGAAGAGTATATAGCACTACCGGAAGTGATGTAACGGGAACACCGTGTGCGGCTGGAGGATGCTGGGACTTGTAGTAAAATTATGTCTAGATACAGACCAGCTGTGCACGGAGTTAATTCATTGGATATGAGTAGTTTAAATAACACCAGGATTAAGAGTAAGGCATACTGACACCTTGAGAAAGACCCCAGTAGGGGAGGAAACGCGTTGGTGAAAGGAGGCGTCTCAGGTCCAATACACTGAAGGAGAACCTGTATAGGAACAGCATTTGGGATGAATACGAGTGACCTATTGGAAATTTCTATCATACCTATATGCTGATTTTGAACTGTCTAAACCACAGTTCCATCAAATCTGGTAAACCTCCATTGTATCTACTGTGACTGAGAAGCTTACCTGTTTATTATGCCTTTTACACAGACCGCTGGATTTTAATGTTTATATGTTGTTGTTTGTTATTAAAAAACGGAATTACACTATATTCTCTTTCCTACCTCTTTGTTCCATATGTCAAATGATGGAGATGGTCTGAGAAGAATAAGCAAACCTTTGAACGAATAGAAGCGCTAGTTAAGTGGTTTTCTTAAATCTTTGTTTATGTTTGCACTATTGGTGAGGGGTTAAGGACACCTCTAGAAGTCAACCACTGACAGGCTGCTTCTGGCGCACGACAAAATTCTTGTATTTTTTTCTCTGTTTTTTTTGTTGTCTTTTTAAGAGTTTGAATAAACTTTATTGATTGTCCCCGTCAAGTGCACATGTGCAAACGATCCGGCGGGGGACAGCGCATGCGTGCACCCACACCGAAGTGACCCAATGGACAAGGAAGACATCGCCACAGGGCTGTCATAGCGCATCGCTATGACAGCTGCCCAACGGGACATACATTCAGGTGATCTGCGCAGGCAGATCACCGTGAAAAACAAGTGAAGTGGCACAGCGCTCATAAAGGACGGTAAGGAGATGTTACTATATCTGACTCGGTATGCTAAATTACATAGCTTTGGTAACATGTACCTGTCAGATACACTCAAATATGCATACAAATTCAGGGACTAATTCAGACCTGATCGTAGATGTGCTAAATTTAGCACATCTACGATCAGTCTTCAGACATGCAGGGGGACGCCCAGCACAGGGCTAGTCCGCCTCGCATGTCAGGCCCAACCCCCAGCGGCGATACTTTTGTACTGGAACAGTAGCTCCCTGCCAGCGCAGCTCCTGCGTGCTGGGAGGGAGCTACTCATCGCTGTGAGGGTCGCAGCGGCTGCATGTGATGTCACGCAGCCAGCGCGGACCGCTCCCGAAAAGGTCCGGCCATGCCTGTGTTGCCCAGACCGCGCTTCCTAAACGGCGGCCAACACGCACAGCAGCGATAAGGTCTGAATTAGCACCTCAGTTCAATGTGTTGCAATTTTCTTTATAGAAGTCTAATAAAATTGCATGCTCAAGAATATTGGTCTAGGTTTCAGACTGGCTTCCAGCATTATTGGTAGGCTATAGTTACACTAGAAAGAGGTAGGAAGGAGCGGATTGGGAACTAAAAGCAGCCCTGGAAAAATTTGTATTAGTGGCCTCACATAGACAGCACCAGAGGTGTAAGGTCTAGCCATGGGCCATTGTAGCCACACCCTCCCCACAACACTCAGAGAGTGGGCATGTCCAGCATCAAGTGGAAGTTAAAAGGAAATAAAATGAAACATTAGGGACATATTATATGATACACCTGTAAAATTAAGGAAACCATATAATTCTTTAAAAAAATATATATATTTTCGCTTAATGGTGGTCATTCCGAGATGTTCGCTCGCTGCTATTTTTAGCAGAATTGCTAATAGGCTAAAATCCGGCAGTTCTGCGCATGCGAATGCACCGCAGGGCGCACGCGCTAAGCAATTTTACACAAAACTATGCTATTTTACTCACGGGCGAACAAAGCTTTTCAGTCGCTCTGTTGATAGGAGAATGATTGACAGGAAGTGGGTGTTTCTGGGTGGTAACTGAGCGTTTTCCGGGAGTGTGCTAAAAAACAGGCGTGCCAGCAGAAAACGCAGGAGTGGCTGGAGAAACGGGGGAGTGGCTGGCCGGACGCTGGGCGTGTTTATGACGTCAAACCAGGAACTAAACGGACTGAGGTGATCGCAATCTAGGAGTAGGTCTGGAGCTACTCAGAAACTGCAAGGAAATACTTAATAGCAGAATTGCTAATCTTTCTTAAGCAATTCCGCTATGCTAAAATACACTCCCAGAGGGCGGCGGCTTTGTGTTTGCATTGCTGTTAAAAGTAGCCAGCGAGCGAACAACTCGGAATGACCACTATTACACCAACTGTATGCCAATCACCATTCACTCAATCCTATATGTCAGCCAAGCACCTGATATATAATTATCTCCAGGTATGATTGAGCAACTGCCAAATTGTTTGTCTGCTTGTGTGCAAGAGGCATTGAATGGGAGCAGCATTTGGAAGGCATGCTGTTCCTTGTAGTGCCAATGGGAGATCCTGGGGGTGGCTCCAGGGTAAGTTAGCTCTCTGTCTGGAAGTGTTTTAGTAATAGCCTTTATCATGAGGCCTACTGTGACAAATTACATGGCCCTATGTGGGCACTGCTATTATGTAGGTTAGGACTGCTGTATCGGAGAAGCCGTGACGTGGCCAGCAGCTAAACATGTGTTTGCAAACATTTGTGACTAATTCTCTGAATTTTATTACTAGATAGGTTCAGGGATGGTTACAGGTAATTTTCAGTGTGCGGATGGGAATTTAGGGGTGGGGATTTGCACCCCCCTCCTCTCTCTGTTGTATGTCAGCCAAGCAGGCAGACAGAGCATACACTAGATCATCTGCAATCACAGGCTAAGTGGCAAAAGTAATTTTCATATATCCAAATTATTTTACAGCTTATTCATTATGTCTATAAATGGGACCACGTGTCATCAAACAAAACAGGCCCTGCATGGCCAATCCACCTCTGATGGTAGGTCGTCCTGGTCACATACAAACTAGAGATGTGCATGGACGCCTGAGTTTTGTTTTTTGTTCTAATTCTAAACCATCATTATGTTTTGATTTTAGTTTATGCAAAACCAGTCTCAAGTGCTTTGGTTTTGTTTTTGTTGTTGGATCCATATTTCTTCAAAGATTTACAAAAAAAATCATGTGACTTAGATGCTAGTATGTAGTGTGAGCTACAGTCAACTCTCCTGTGTGAAATGGTACCTTAAATCCCAAAGAAGGGACTTACTTGCAATCCAAAACATGCAAAATCCATTTTTGAGTTTCTGAGATCTAAACTCGGTAGGAAGACTCGAGTCAGGACTAGGTTTTGACTCAAAACCCCATAGTTTGGGTATATTCAATTTTCAGTAAAACTGGGCCGCTAATCTCTAATACAAACCTGTGACAACATATTTAGGGGGTTATTCAGGTTTGTTAAGAAACCAAAAAAGTACACTAGTGGGCAAAACCATGTTGCACTGCAGGTGGGGCAGATGTAACACGTGCAGAGAGAGTTAGATTTGGGTGGGTTATATTATTTTTGTGCAGGGTAAATACTGGCTGCTTTATTTTTACACTGCAATTTCAATTTAAACACACCCCACCCAAATCTAACTCTCTCTGCACATGTTACATCTGCCCCAGCTGAAGT
This sequence comes from Pseudophryne corroboree, assembly GCF_028390025.1. Taxonomy (NCBI): domain Eukaryota; kingdom Metazoa; phylum Chordata; class Amphibia; order Anura; family Myobatrachidae; genus Pseudophryne; species Pseudophryne corroboree. The sequence continues at coordinate 403,376,041 of NC_086452.1, forward strand.
GCAAATGGTTTTGCCCATTAGTGTGATGCTTTGGTTTGCTAACAAACCTGAATCAGACCCTTAATAAGGAATGTCTCACTGCTGTTCAGACAACGTTAAGCGTAGGGATAAATACTGTGATGCAGCCAGTGGTAACCTACCCCTTTAACACACTAAGTAAATGATCCGTAATGTAATCAATTCTCTATGTCAGGATGACTATCAGGCCAAATAATGTTTCTGCATGCAAATGGCTTTAATCTACACTTTGTTTCCTGATAAACGATGAGCACTTTTATGCTAGCTCTGTGTATAATTACAATTCCTTAATTTATGTTTCAATAAAATACAAAATAAACATTTACAGCACCATGAATAAACATAGCAATAGAACTTCCACACAGGCAGCCTTTGTGAAGTATATTCTCGGATTTACAGGAGTCTTTCTCTATATTTAATGAGTCATTTCCATAAGCTGTGCATTATTGTTTAACATTTCCTTTAGGAATATTTTACAAAGTTTGAATTGAATAAAATGCAAGCAGACAAATGAAGAGAAAATGTATTAGGGGGGGATTATGGAACTGTCCTATTTTAAGGACATGTTCCGCTTATATATGTCTCCAGAGGCACTGACACAATAATTGCTTAGATTGTACTCACTAATTATCCTATTTTTCTAGCACGTTATCAGCCAGTATTTTACAACTGGAATTTGGCTTTAATGAGCAACAAAACAAACAAAAGGTCAAACACAAAGGGTAATAGTATGATAATATACTTGTCACTGCTAACAAGAAAATAAAAATACCTAAATTAATAACATGGTACAATTACATCAAATATGCCAGCACAAATTGCCACCAATCAGATGTTTGCTTTCACCAACAAGTGCAAGTAAGCGAATGCTATTGTAGCATCTAATTGGCTACCATCGGTCACATCCAATTTCTGCATTTTGAATTATGGCTTTACTGTAAATAAGTATTATTGCTGATCACGATAATTTGGAGTGGTTCGAAATTAATCAGATTTTAGTAGATTCTTTGCATTCCAAAAATCACAGAATGTGCATTTACAGACGGCAATTTTGAAATTGAAAAATGCAGTCAAATTTTATTGTTTCAGTAAAGAAATTGATTGGTCTATTTATGAAGCGGAGATAACAAAAAGATCTGGTGAAAACTCGGGAGAAAGGCTTTATCTCAGCTGCTCTCAATTAAACAAGAGGCTAACACAGGAGAAATCACGATTTCTCTGATGGTAGCCAGTTTTGCATCCCTTACTATTGGCTTCAGTCAATTTAACTAGTGATAAAAACAACAACTCTTCAGTTCTAGCTAACACTTCTCATAATGAAGGTAGCTACTGTATGTCCAGCAGTGGGGACCAGTTAATATATCTATGTGTGTGTGGACAGGAGACAGAATGCATTTCATATGAGATATGAGATCTTTTGGGGTCGGGGCCCTTATGGCTAACATATATGTTGAATCTGCTTTTTCTCTGTTGCCCTTGCATCCTGACTCTTTCAGGTTTATGGGCTTCCAGTCAAAGGATGGATTCTATCTTTGCAGGTTCATGCCCATGGGTTGCTTAATTTCTTGTGTGCATTTTGAAATATTTTGCACTGATGCATCAACACAACCACTGAGAAGCATGGTGTGACTCATTATTTGGATGGCTTATAGTTAGTGGGTCCCCCTGAATCCCTCCAGTGCTCTTGTCTCTTTTCTGAGGGTCTTTCATTGTTTGTGGAATTCAATGTGCCCATCACCTGTGTCAAAACTAAGAGACCTTCTTGCATTATGCACTTTATTGGTATTGCAATCAAAACCATGGAACGGCTTTGCCAGCTTCCATCTGAAAAGTGTTGTGGCTCCATGAGGCGTTGGCTAGGGATTTATCATCTGGTAAGGTAACCTTACATCAAGTGCAATTACTGCTGGATCTTTTTAGTTTTGCCTCTTGGGTAAACTCCTTGGATCAGGTTTTTTTGTCGGAATTTGGAATGGGATAGGTCAGGTGCTCACAAACCTCACCATTATATTTGCTTTCTGATTAGGACCTCATGGATTGGGAGGAATTTGTGTTGAGTTTCAATAGAACACACATTTGGGTGACCCATGGCTTTCCTTGAAATCTGAAGTTCTCTGTTGCAGAATAGGAGTGTTTTTTGTTGTTGCAATAATGTGGACAACTGTTAGCATGCCACTTTCCGCACAGTCATTTGTTTGTTGTCTTAAATTGTCCTAAGTTATCTCTATTTAAATATTTTTATGAGTCTGGTATGTTTCTTGAGTTCAAAATGATATTGCTGATGCATTCTCTCATCTTGATTAGGAGTTACCCCCATCTGCCAATTCGGTTGGTGAGTCGTGCCCTTCTTATGTCTGGCAGGAGGACTTTGCAAAGTTACCATTCAGCTTGGTGATAATGGCAAAAAATTTTGGCCTGAAGTGAGAATAGAGTTTAGAGGCAAGAGTGGTCATAAACTTTTTCTAGCTTTTATTTGGGGTTTGTAGAAGGTTGGTATGTCCAGAAAGCTTTGAAGGGGGGGCCAGGCTGGTCCTAGCTCCTCCCAACTCGTCTGGTTGATTTACGTCTTCTTCCCTATTTGATTCAAGCCCTACCATCAGTTTGTATTTTACAGTAAGAGAGAGGGAGAAATGCTTTGCATAGGCATAGGATTTTTTTCGGGGCACCCACTGTAGCCCCAACTTGGTAGATTGCAGTAGTACCGCATTAGGGGGGGTCATTCCGAGTTGATCGCTAGCTGAATTTGTTCGCAGCGCAGCGAACAGGCTAAAAAAACTGCAGTTCTGTGCATGTGTATGCGGCGCAATGCGTACGTGCGACGTACGGGCACAACGAAATATGTAGTTTTGCACAGGGTCTAGCGATGCATTTCATTTGCACTGCTTGCCGCAGAGTGATTGACATGAAGTGGGCGTTTCTGGATGGCAACTGACCGTTTTCAGGGAGTGTGCAGAAAATCGCAGGCATGCCAGGAAAAACGCAGGAGTGGCTGGGCGAATGCTGTGCGGGTTTGTGACGTCAAATCCGGAACTGAATAGTCTGAAGTGATCGCAAGCGCTGAGTAGGTTTTGAGCTACTTTGAAACCACACAAAAAACATTTGTTGCCGCTCTGCGATACAACCGTTCACACTTCTGCTAAGCTAAAATACACTCCCAGTGGGCGGTGGCATAGCGTTTGCACGGCTGCTAAAACTAGCTAGCGAGCGATCAACTCGGAATGACACCCCATATTTCATATTACATTTTGAACCACAAAAACCTCTTTTTGATGTTTCAATTTTGTTTCATAATAATTGCATCCTACTGTAATGTAAATGAGATTCATTGTTTTTCAAGTATGATATGGATCATGGGCCTTGTTCAGATTTGCAATGCGACTGCAATTACTGAGAGGCGCAGGTCCCGTCCTACACATGCGCGTGCAGTTAATGCAGATAGCTTGCATTAACTGCGTACATCCTCTGCCTGATTGACAGGCAGAGGTGTTCGCAGGGTCGGCAGGGGGTTGTTCGCAAACCATTGTGGGGGTGGTGCAGAGAAAATGGGCATGTTGGCTGCATTTTCGGGGCAGCTGCATGTCGTCACACTCAGCCAGCTTCCCTAGTTTCTGCGACATACACTAACTGTGGTGCAATTGCAATTATAGCGTTGTCGTAGTTGGTGGGTGGCGGGTAGCATGCTGGGCTACCCTGCGATAAGCAACCCCCAGTTTGCAAAAAAAACAGATCGCAAATTCAGCTTTTTAGCAGAATTTGCAATCTGTACTGAATAGGGTTCCATGTCACTAATGTCACTAATCTGTGCAGTTGCTGAAATTGAAATGCTGTCATTTGCTACTTGTGTGCCTAGCCCTGTTACACTTCTTCTCCTGCTGCTCTCTCTGCTGGGGGCCTCGCATGCACACACACACACCAACCTGGGGGTCGCCATGGGGGTGGTGTTGGGGTCCTTTTACCTTCTAGTTACTCCTACCAACTCATACCACCAGAACCATCCCTTACATTCTCTACATTTGAGGTCCACACTATACGCCTCTTCCAACCAGTCCATCTTAAAATAGCTGTCATATACCCCCCCCCCCCCTCCCCGGCATTGCTTCTAAATTCATTGACGATTTCGCTTCCTGGCTTCCTGGCTTCCTCTCTTCTGATATTCCCTCCATTATCCTAGGCGATTTCAACATCCCTTTTGACATCCCCACACAATCCCCTGCCTCTAAACTCCTTTACCTCACCTCTTCACTTGGTCTCTCCCAGTGGACCTCCTCACCCTCTCATGTGAATGGGAGCTCACTCGATCTGGTCTTCACTCACCGTTGTGATATTTCTGCTTTTTCCTACTCCCCATTTCCCCTCTCTGACCACCACCTGCTCTCCTTTAACCTATCTCTCTCGGCTTCCCCATCTCTACCTCCTAAGGCTACCATCACTAAGCGTAACATTGAGGCTATTGACACCACATTCCTTTCCTCCCTGTTTGACTCACTTCTCTCTCCTATTCTCTCTCTCATGCCCTGAACAAGCCACTTCCATATACAATGCATCCCTTACTTCTGCTCTTGACTCTGTTGCTCCACCAACCACTATTCACCCTCGCAAAGTTACACCTCAACCCTGGCACGCGAAATGCACCAGATATCTGCAAAAATGCTCACGTACTGCTGAGCGACACTGGAGGAAATCATGCTCTAAAGCAGACTTCCTCCATTTCAAACTTATGCTCTCATCCTTCAGTGCTGCCCTTTCTCTTGCTAAACAGTCATACTTCAAGAACCTCATTTCCTCCCAGTCTTCCAACCCCCGTTGCCTCTTTGCCACTCTCAACTCACTCCTCTGCCCACCTCCAACTCATCTCCCTTCTTCACTCTCTGCTCTTGACTTTGCCACTTACTTCACATCCAAAATTGACTCCATACGTCTGGACATCACAACACACCACACCAGACCATCAGTAACCAGCCTCCTCCCATCCCTTACCACCCCTCCCCATTCCTCCCACCAACTCTGACATCTTTTTCCCATGCATCTGTAGAGGAAGTCATGGCCCTCATTCGTTCCTGTCCACTCACCACCTCCCCACTTGACCCTATCCCCTCCCGCCTCCTCCGCTACCTATCTCCTTCTGCCTGTTCCCATCTTTCCCACCTTCTCAATCTCTCCCTCTCATCAGGCACTGTCCCCTCTGCCTTCAAGCATGCACTCATCTCTCCTATTCTTAAAAAAACCTACCATTGATCCAAACACTCTCTCCAACTACTGACCCATCTCTCTCCTCCCTTTTGCATCCAAACTCCTTGAGCGTTTTGTCTACAACCACCTTACTTCCTTTCTTTCCTCACACTCACTGCTTGACACATTCCAGTCTGGCTTCCGTCCTCTCCACTCCACTGAAACTGCCCTTACAAAAGTATGCAATGACCTCCATGCTGCTAAATCTAAGGGACACTACTCTCTACTTATTCTACTTGATCTGTCTGCTGCTTTTGACACTGTGGACCATCCTCTCCTACTGCAAATCCTTCACTCCATTGGTCTACGTGATACTGCCCTCTCTGACTGTTCATTCTCTGTCTCCTCTCATGACTCCACCTCCCCCTCACTTCCACTAACTGTAGGTGTACCCCAAGGTTCTGTCCTTGGTCCTTTTCTTTTCTCTCTCTATACATCCTCTCTAGGTAAGTTCATTAGTTCTTTCGGTTTCCAATATTGGGGGTCATTCCAAGTTGTTCGCTCGTTATTTTTTTGTCGCAACGGAGCGATTAGTCGCTAATGCGCATGCGCAATGTCCGCAGTGCGACTGTGCCAAGTAAATTTGCTATGCAGTTAGGTATTTTACTCACGGCATTACAAGGTTTTTTCTTCGTTCTGGTGATCGTAATGTGATTGACAGGAAGTGGGTGTTTCTGAGCGGAAACTGGCCGTTTTATGGGTGTGTACGAAAAAATGCTACCGTTTCTGGGAAAAACGCGGGAGAGGCTGGAGAAACGGAGGAGTGTCTGGGTGTGTTTGTGACGTCAAACCAGGAACGAAACTGACTAAACTGATTGCAGATGCCGAGTAAGTGTGGAGCTACTCAGAAACTGCTAAGAAGTGTCTATTTGCAAATCTGCTAATCTTACGCTCGCAATTTTGATAAGCTAAGATTCACTCCCAGTAGGCGGCGGCTTAGCGTGTGCAAAGCTGCTAAAAGCAGCTTGTGAGCGAACAACTCGGAATGACCCCCATTATCTCTATGCTGATGACACCCAAATCTATCTTTCCTCTCCAGACCTCTCCCCTGCTCTCCTCACTCGTATCTCCAACTGTGTCTCTGCTATCTCTTCCTGGAAGTCCCAGCACTTTCTTAAACTTAACATGTCTAAGACCAAGCTGATCATCTTCCCTCCCTCCCGAATAACCTCACCTCCTACAATCTCATTATCTATTGATGGCACTACTATCTCCTCTTTCCCCCAAGAGCGCTGTCTTGGAGTAATCCTTGACTCCTCCCTCTCCTTCAAACCACACATTCAGCACCTCTCACAACCTGCCGTTTTCATCTACAAAATATTTTCAGGATGCTACTAAGACTCTTATCCACTCACTGGTCATCTCCAGACTGGACTACTATAATCTCCTCCTGACTGGCATTCCTGACAAATACCTCTCTCCACTCCAATCTATACTCAATGCTGCTGCTCGGCTCATTTTCCTCACCAAACGCACTACGTCCACCTCTCCTCTCTTACAAGACCTTCACTGGCTCCCCTTCCCTTTCAGAATCCATTTCAATCTTCTCACACTCACTTACAAAGCCCTCACCTACTCCTCTCCCATCTGCATCTCTGACCTTATCTCCCTTTACACTTCCACCCATCCTCTTCGCTCTGCTAATGCACGCCGACTCTCCTGCCTACGGATTACTTCCTCCCACTCCTACCTCCAAGATTTTTCAAGTGCTGTACCACTTCTCTGGAATTCCCCACCTCTCCCCCTCAGATTCTCCAACTCTCTACAAAACTTAAAACAGGGTCTCAAGCCCCACTTCTTCACCAAACCAAGCCAAATCTCATCCTAACCCTCTGTTCCACGCTCTCTATGTACCCTATATGTGTCACCCATGTCTGTCTACCCCTCCCCTTTAGAATGTAAGCTCTCACAAGCAGGGCCCTCTTCCCTCATGTGCTTATCCTTTTTCTTACTTTAATAATCTTCAACTGCACCAAATCCAGCAGTCTTCTGCAACCTGATACTTATTCCAGTGTCATCTGCTGATGTAGCTATGTTTATTTACCCTGTGCTTGTCCTATATTGTCATCAACTGTAAGTAGCTGTTTTCCTGTTTGATTATTTGTTTATGTACTCTGTAAGTGGGCACTGCAGAACCCAAGTGGTGCCATATAAAAAATAGAGATGAGCGGGTTCGGGTCCTCGGAATCCGAACCCCCCCGAACTTCACCCATTTGACACGGGTCCCAGGCAGACTCGGATCCTCCCACCTTGCTCGGTTAAGCCGAGCACGCCCGAACGTCATCATCCCGCTGTCGGACTCTCGCGAGATTCGTATTCTATATAAGGAGCCGCGCGTCGCCGCCATTTTCACTCATGCATTGGAGATGATAGGGAGAGGACGTGTGCAGTGTTCTCTCAGTTATGGTCAGTATGCTGCAAATATCTGTGCTCAGAGTGCTGCAAATATCTGTGCTCAGTGTGCTTGCAAATATCTGTGCTCAGTGTGCTGAAAATATCTACGTTCTCTGCCTGAAAAACGCTCCATATCTGTGATGCATTGTAGTATATAGTAGGAGGACAGTGCAGAATATTGCTGACCAGTGACCACCAGTATTATATCAGTACGGTACAGTAGTCCACTGCTCTACCTACCTCTGTGTCGTCAAGTATACTATCCATCCATACCTGTGGTGCATTTAAGTTTTGCGCAGTAGTAGGAGGACAGTGCATAATTTTGCTGACCACCAGTATTTAATATATAGCAGTACCGTACAGTAGTCCACTGCTCTACCTACCTCTGTGTCGTCAAGTATACTATCCATCCTTACCTGTGGTGCATTTAAGTTGTTGTGCGCAGCAGTAGGAGGACAGTGCAGAATTTTGCTGACCACCAGTATATAATATAAAGCAGTATGGTACAGTAGTCCACTGCTATACCTACCTCTGTGTCATCAAGTATACTATCCATCCATACCCGTGGTGCATTTTAGTTGTTGTGTGCAGTAGTAGGAGGACAGTGCATAATTTTGCTGACCACCAGTATATAATATATAGCAGTACGGTACAGTAGTCCACTGCTCTACCTACCTCTGTGTCGTCAAGTATACTATCCATCCATACCTGTGGTGCATTTAAGTTTTGCGCAGTAGTAGGAGGACAGTGCATAATTTTGCTAACCACCAGTATATAAAACATAGCAGTATGGAACAGTAGTCCACTGCTCTACCTACCTCTGTGTCGTCAAGTATACTATCCATCCATACCTGTGGTGCATTTTAGTTGTTGTGCGCAGTAGTAGGAGGACAGTGCATAATTTTGCTAACCACCAGTATATAATATATAGCAGTATGGTACAGTAGTCCACTGCTCTACCTACCTCTGTGTCGTCAAGTATACTATCCATCCATACCTGTGGTGCATTTAAGTTGTGGTGCGCAGTAGTAGGAGGACAGTGCAGAATTTAGCTGACCACCAGTATATAATATATAGCAGTATGGTACAGTAGTCCACTGCTATACCTACCTCTGTGTCGTCAAGTATACTATCCATCCATACCTGTGGTGCATTTAAGTTGGTTTGTGCAGTAGTAGGAGGACAGTGCATAATTTTGCTGACCACCAGTATATAATATATAGCAGTATGGTACAGTAGTCCACTGCTCTACCTACCTCTGTGTCGTCAAGTATACTATCCATCCATACCTGTGGTGCATTTAAGTTTTGCGCAGTAGTAGGAGGACAGTGCATAATTTTGCTGACCACCAGTATATAATATATAGCAGTACGGTACAGTAGTCCACTGCTCTACATAGTACATACCTCTGTGTTGTCAAGTATACTATCCATCCATACCTGTGGTGCATTTAAGTTGTTGTGCGCAGTAGTAGGAGGACAGTGCAGAATTTTGCTGACCAACAGTATATAATATATAGCAGTACGGTACAGTAGTCCACTGCTCTACCTACCTCTGTGTCGTCAAGTATACTATCCATCCATACCTGTGGTGCATTTTAGTTGTTGTGCGCAGTAGTAGGAGGACAGTGCATTATTTTGCTGACCACCAGTATATAATATATAGCAGTATGGTACAGTAGTCCACTGCTCTACCTACCTCTGTGTCGTCAAGTATACTATCCATCCATACCTGTGGTGCATTTAAGTTGTTGTGCACAGTAGTAGGAGGACAGTGCAGAATTTTGCTGACCACCAGTATATAATATATAGCAGTATGGTACAGTAGGCCATTGCTATTGATATATTACTGCCATTTATTTCCACACATTAAAAAATGGAGAACAAAAATGTGGAGGGTAAAATAGGGAAAGATCAAGATCCACTTCCACCTCGTGCTGAAGCTGCTGCCACTAGTCATGGCCGAGACGTTGAAATGCCATCAACGTCGTCTGCCAAGGCCGATGTCCAATGTCATAGTAGAGAGCATGTAAAATCCAAAAAACAAAAGTTCAGTAAAATTACCCAAAAATCAAAATTAAAAGCGTCTGATGAGAAGCGTAAACTTGCCAATATGCCATTTATGACACGGAGTGGCAAGGAATGGCTGAGGCCCTGGCCTATGTTCATGGCTAGTGGTTCAGATTCACATGAGGATGGAAGCACTCATCCTCTCGTTAGAAAACTGCAGTGCCACTCCTAGATGGGCCAGGTGTTTGTGTCGGCCACTTGGGTCGCTTAGCTTAGTCACACAGCTACCTCATTGCACCTCTTTTTTTCTTTGCATCATGTGCTGTTTGGGGACTATTTTTTAAATCTGCCATCCTATCTGACAATGCAGTGCCACTCCTAGATGGGCCAGGTGTTTGTGTCGGCCACTTGAGTCTCTTAGCTTAGCCACACAGCTACCTCATTGCAACTCTTTTTTTCTTTGCCTCATGAGCTGTTTGGGGACTATTTTTTAAATCTGCCATCCTGTCTGACACTGCAGTGCCACTCCTAGATGGGTCAGGTGTTTGTGTCGGCCACTTGGGTCGCTTAGCTTAGTCACACAGCTACCTCATTGCACCTCTTTTTTTCTTTGCATCATGTGCTGTTTGGGGACTATTTTTTGAAGTGCCATCCTGTCTGACACTGCAGTGCCACTCTTAGATGGGCCAGGTGTTTGTGTCGGCCACTTGGGTCGCTTAGCTTAGTCATTCAGCTACCTCGGTGCAAATTTTAGGACTAAAAATAATATTGTGGGGTTTTCAGAATAGACTGGAAATGAGTGGAAATTATGATTATTGAGGTTAATAATACCATGGGATCAAAATTACCCCCAAATTCAATGATTTAAGCTGTTTTTGAGGGGTTGTTGTAAAAAAAACACCCGAATCCAAAACACACCCGAATCCGACAAAACATTTTCAGGGAGGTTTTGCCAAAACGCGCTCAAATCCAAAACACGGCCGCGGAACCGAATCCAAAACTAAAACACAAAACCCGAAAAATGTCCGGTGCACATCCCTAATAAATAAAGGAGAATAATAATAATAATAATAATAATAATAATAATAATAAATAGCAACTCCCACTTTATACTTGTGTACCCATTGGCATGAAGCCCAAAACATTAATTTGGCTACAGGATGTTTCAACCACTCCCAACCACACAACCGATTAATATCAAACTCACTATCAACAAATTAAAACTGGAATGGAACTGAAAGTTCCCAGGTGCTTCAGACCATATTTGTAAACAAGTTAAAATGGTTTTGCTTAGTTTAATAACTTATGAAAGAATTCCTCCACTGTGAGTATTTCACATTTGTATCTAGCTACCATTGATCTTGTATAGTTGTGGGGCTAAGTGCAGATCAGTGGCTCAAACTAAAAATTCTTGAAACCAGAATAGGTGGGAGTTGGATTATGGATTTAAGCAGCTAATTTTCACACAATTATAGTCCACCAATACTTTCATATACACCATAACTTGCCAGATTGCCAGTGCAGCTCTAAAAAGCCTACTCCTATCAGATTATTGTCTTATATAAATGAAATTAACAGTTACTGTATGCCTTTCATTTAATTTAGTGCACCAATATATATGACTACATATACAGTTACTCAACTTCTGTGATTTATGGAATTTGTTTTTGTATACTATAGTAGAGAGTGTGATTTGAATTTTATAAAGGGTCTCAAAATAACAAAATAAATCTTATGTTGTTTCCTTTTGTGCTATTTTATTTGTGGTTTACAAAACTTTAGAAGTGACTTCAGATATCTTTTCATACATAATTAAAGACACAATGTATAATAACTTTGGGACAAGAGCCATCTACTTTCATGCTCTCTTTAGAATATGACTTTATTTAGAGCTCTTGTCTTAAACTGAAAACAAAATATGTTTTCTGAAGATAACCATCTGTTGGAAATATGAAAACAAAATTGTTCCTGCTGAGACATATTTGTGTGGGAGTGTTGTAGATAGACTGGACAGAGAAGAACTTACAGTTAATGTATGATAACCAAAGGTCAACCAGGATTGTGCTGGAAACATTTAGCATGGGGGCAAACACAAGCAAGTGATCCTCTTCTTCTACCAGTGTGCCAAAATGGAAAAAGGAATCTGTCAAACACCTTTAATCATATATAGAACCTACTGTAGCTGACCTGTCTGAATAACATTCAATGTAGAGTCCTTTCCAGTAAATTTGACATAGTACTGAGCGTGCTCTTTATATCTATAGACCACACACAGAGCATTTTAGTGATTGATGTACAAAACACAGGGCATTCTAGTGACCTATATATAATATAGTGAGCATTCTTGTGATAGCTTTACAATTTAGAGAATTTTCCACTGATCTGTATATACAATACAGAGAGCATTTTACATAACAACCTGCCATGCTGACAACATTCTGGTGATCTGTGTAATATATACCACATGTAAGTGACTGATATATTATACAGAGAGTATTATATGAATATATATACAACACAGAAACTATCTTCATAAACAATGCAGAAGCTATCTTCACAAACAGTATACAGAAGACACAACATTATGGTTAACTTAATACAGTATGCTCCGCATTCTAGGTATATTGATACTAGAGATGTGCAGCGGCATTTTTCGTGTTTTGGTTTTGGATTCAGGTCCGCGGTAGTGTTTTGGATTTGGATGCATTTTGGATTCGGGTGTTTTTAAAAAAAAAACTCAAAAACAGCTAAAATCTTAGAATTTGGGGGTAATTTTGATCCTATAGTATTATTGAGCTCAATAACCATAATTTCCACTAATTTCCAGTCTATTCTTAACACCTCACACCTCACAATATTATTTTTGGTACTAAAACTTGCACCGAGATCGCTGGATGACTAAGCTTAGCGACCCAAGTGGGCGGCACAAACACCTTGCCCATCTAGGAGTGGCACTGCAGTGTCAGACAGGATGGCACTTAAAAAAATAGTCCCCAAACAGCATATGATGCAAAGATAAATAAAAAAAGAGGTGCAAGATGGAATTGTCCTTGGGCCCTCCCACCCACCCTTATGTTGTATAATAAACAGGATATGCACACTTTAACAAACCAATCATTTCAGTGACATGGTCTGCCACATGACTGAGTATTAATTCGTCCCCACTGGAATCCACCATCACAGGTCCCTGTGTATTTTCTGGAGGCAATTGCTGGTAAATGTCTCCACAGAGGAATTTATAATTCATTTTGATGAACATCATCTTCTCCACATTTAGTGGAAGTAACCTCCTACGCCGATCGCTGACAAGATGACCGGCTGCACTAAACACTCTATCGGAGTACAAACTGGAGGGGGGGGGGCAACTTAGGTAAAATATAGCCAGTTTGTGCAAGGGCCTACAAATTGCCTCTTTTTCCTGCCAGTATACGTACGGACTGTCTGACATGCCTACTTGGATGCTGTCACTCATATAATCCTCCACCATTCTTTCAATGGTGACAGAATCATATGCAGTGACAGTAGACGACATGTCAGTAATCGTTGGCAGGTCCTTCAGTCTGGACCAGATGTCAGCACTTGCTCCAGACTGCCCTGCATCACTGCCAGCGGGTGGTTTGGGAAATGTTATACTTTTCCTGGCAGCTCCAGTGGTGGTAGAAAATGAAGGAGGAGCTGTTGGTGGGTCACGTTCCGCTTGACTTGGCAATTGTCTCACCAGCAGGTCTTTGAACATCTGCAGACTTGTGTCTGCCGGATAGAGAGATACAATGTAGGCTTTAAATCTAGGATCGAGCACGGTGGCCAAAATGTAGTACTAAGATTTCAACAGATTGACCACCCATGAATCCGGGTTAAGCGAATGAAGGGCTCCATCCATAAGTCCCACATGCCTAGCGGAATCGCTCCATTTTAGCTCCTCCTTCAATCTCTCCAGCTGCTTCTGCAAAAGCCTGATGAGGGGAATGACCTGACTTAGGCTGGCAGTGTTTGAACTGACTTCACGTGTGGCAAGTTCAAAGGGTTGGAGAACCTTGCATAACATGGAAATCAATCTCCACTGCGCTTGATGCATTTCCCCTCATTTGCCTATATTGTAGGCAGATGTATAGGCTTGAATGGCCTTTTGCTGCTCCTCCATCCTCTGAAGCATATAGAGGGTTGAATTCCACCTCGTTACCACCTCTTGCTTGAGCTGATTGCAGGGCATGTTCAGGAGTGTTTGATGGCGCTCCAGTCTTCGGCACGCGGTAGCTGAATGCCGAAAGTGGCCCGCAATTTTTCAGGCCACCGACAGCATCTCCTGCACGCCCCTGTCGTTTTTCAAAAAATGATGCACCACCAAATTAATTGTATGTGCAAAACATGGGACATGCTGGAATTTGCCCACATGTAATGCATGCACAATATTGGTGGCATTGTCCGATAGCACAAATCCCCAGGAGAGTCCAATTGGGGTAAGCCAATCTGCGATGATGTTCCTCAGTTTCCGTAAGAGGTTGTCAGCTGTGTGATTCTTATGGAAAGCAGTGATACAAAGCGTAGCCTGCCTTGGAACGAGTTGGCGTTTGCGAGATGATGCCACTGGTGCCGCCGCTCTTGTTGCTGCGGGAGGCAAGACATATACCCAGTGGGCTGTCACAGTCATATAGTCCCTAGTCTGCCCTGCTCCACTTGTCCACATATCCGTGGTTAAGTGGACAGTGGGTACAACTGCATTTTTTAGAACACTGAGGACACTTTTTCTGATGTCTGTGTACATTCTCGGTATCGCCTGCCTAGAGAAATAGAACCTAGATGAGATTTGGTACCGGGGACACACTACCTCAAGCAATTATCTAAGTCCCTGTGAACTAACGGTGGATACCGGATGCACGTCTAACACCAACATAGTTGTCAAGGTCTGAGTTATACGCTTTGCAACAGGATGACTGCTGTGATATTTCATCTTCCTCGCAAAGGACTGTTGGACAGTCAATTGCTTAATGGAAGTAGTACAAGTGGTCTTCCAACTTCCCCTCTGGGATGACGATTGACTCCCAGCAGCAACAACAGCAGCGCCAGCAGCAACAACAGCAGTAGGCGTTCCACTCAAGGATCCATCGGAGGAATCCCAGTTAGGAGAGGACTCGTCAGACTTACCAGTGACATGGCCTGCAGGACTATTGGCATTCCTGTCTAAGGAGAAAATTGACATTGAGGAAGTTGGTGGTGAGGTTTGCAGGAGTTTGGGTACAAGAGGAAGAAAGGATTTAGTTGTCAGTGGACTGCTTCCGCTGTTACCCAAAGTTTTTGAACTTGTCAATGACTTCTGATGAATGCGCTCCAGGTGACATATAAGGGAGGATGTTCATAGGTGGTTACCATCCTTACCCCTACTTATTACAGCTTGACAAAGGCAACACATGGCTTGACACCTGTTGTCCGCATTTCTGTTGAAATAATTCCACACCGAAGAGGTGATTTTTTTTTGTATTTTGACCAGGCATGTCAATGGCCTTATTCATCCCACGGACAACAACTGTCTCCCCGGGTGCCTGATTTAAACAAACCACATCACCATCAAAATCCTCCTCGTCAGTGCCAGCAACAACCATATCCTCATCCTGGTGTACTTCAACAGTGACATCTTCAATTTGAATATCAGGAACTGGACTGTGGGTGCTCCTTCCAGCACTTGCAGGGGGCGTGCAAATGGTGGAAGGAGCCACCTATTCCCGTCCAGTGTTGGGAAGGTCAGGCATCGCAACCAACACAATTGGACTCTCCTTGAGGATTTGTGATTTAGAAGAACGCACAGTTCTTTGCTGTGCTTTTGCCAGCTTAACTCTTTTCATTTTTCTAGCGGGAGGATGAGTGCTTCCATTGTCATGTGAAGCTGAACCACTAGTCATGGGGAACATAGGAGAGGGCCTTAGCCGTTCCTTGCCACTCCGTGTCGTAAATGGCATATTGGCAAGTTTACACTTCTCCTCAGATGATTTTAATTTAGATTTTTGGGTCATTTTACTGAACTTTTGCTTTTTGGATTTTACATGCTCTCTACTATGACATTGGGCATCGGCCTTGGCAGACAACGTTGATGGCATTGAATCGTCTCTGCCATGACTAGTGGCAGTAGCTTCAGCACTAGGTGTAAGTGGATCTTGATCTTTCCTTATTTTACCCTCCAAATTTTTGTTCTCTATTTTTTAATGTGTGGAATTATATGCCAGTAATATATCTGGAATTAGACGGCAGTAATGTCTGGAATTAGATACCACTAGATAGATAGCAGATAGTCAGATACCACTGTGACTGGAATGATGATGACCTATGCACAGTGACAGGACACTACCACAGCACCCTACAGCAGCACGATTAGCACAAGACACTGTACTAGTATTAGTAATGTAGTATTACAGAGCACCACAAGACAATGAGCAGGGATACTGAGCACTGATGATACTGAGCACTGATGATACTACTGAGAACTGACACTGAGCAGCACGATTAGCACAAGACACTGTACTAGTATTAGTAATGTAGTATTACTGAGCACCACAAGACAATGAGCAGTGATACTGAGCACTGATGATACTGCTGAGCACTGACACTGAGCAGCACGATTAGCACAAGAAACTGTACTAGTATTAGTAATGTAGTATTACTGAGCACCACAAAAAAATGAGCAGTGATACTGAGCACTGATGATACTGAGCACTGCTATTGAGCACTGATGATACTACTGAGAACTGACCATGAGCAGCACGATTAGCACAAGACACTACTAGTATTAGTAGTGTAGTATTACTCAGCAGCACAAGACAATGAGCAGTGATACTGAGCACTGATGATACTGAGCACTGATGATACTACTAAGAACTGACACTGAGCAGCACGATTAGCACAAGGCACTTTACTAGTATTCAGTGCCATAACTAGACATTTTAGCGCTGTGTGCAAGAAACAGCATCGCCCCCCCCCCCTTAACGTAAACTGGTAACATTGCGCGCTGTAGCCGCGCGCAAAAAATATAGGGGCATGGCTTTACGGGAAAGGGGTGTGGCCACAAAATAATACCAATTCATATAATGGTGCACAGTAGTCTCCATTATTCAAATTACGCCGCACAGTAGCGCCGCTACACCAGGTAGAGTCCCCTTCTTACACATTACGGCAGACAGCATCCTCTTTTTGCACATTACAGCAGACAGCGCCTCCTTTTTAAACATTACGGCAGACAGCGTCCCCTTTTTTTACACATTACAGCAGACAGCATCCCCTTTTTTACACATTACGGCAGACAGCGCCTCCTTTTTACACATTACGGCAAACAGCGTCCCCTTTTTTACACATTACGGCAGACAGCGTCCCTTTTTTACACATTACGGCAGACAGCATCCCCTTTTTTACACATTACGGCAGACAGCGTCCCCTTTTTTACACATTACGGCAGACAGAGTCCACCTTTTACACGTTACGGCAGGATAGGTCCCCTTTTACACATTATGGCAGGCAGAGTCCCCCTTTAACACAGTACGGCAGGCAGATTCTCCCTTACACCCCCCCACCCTTAGAGTGTAGTGTAGTGAAGTGTACTATAGTGTAGTGTACTGTAGTGAAGTGTAGTGTAATATACTGTAGTGTAGTGTACTGTAGTGAAGTGTACTGTAATATAGTGTAGTGTAGTGTAGTATAGTATAGTGTAGTGTCTGTGTAGGCACTTACGTGCTGTTACCGGCTCCTGACTCCTCCTGTCCACTTCACAGAACTCAGCCGCATCGCTGCCGGGACCTCAGCAGCAGCAGCGACGGCGGCTTAAGCTGTACACAGGCGGGCGACTTCACCGGGACACGGGCGGGCGGGTGGCAGCTTCAGCAGCAGGATATGGTCGTGTGGGCGGCAGCGGCTACAGCCGGATGCAGGCAGTGCCGCCGTCAGTGGGACGCAGGCGGCGCCGCCACCTAAAACAGTGAATCTGCGGCCGTGCGGGTGTGATGCTCGATGGTGCGCCCTCAGTGCATTTGCGCTATGGGCAAGGCACCATTGGCACACACCTAGTAACAGCTCTGGGAAGTAGGAGAGGATAGGCAGTAGCAAGGCGGCTGAATCAGGAAGGTGTGATCTTGAAAGGGCCCCCCGTCCCCCATCTCTCTGTTGTCACTACAATTCTTCTTAGGGGAGATTGAAAGTAAGAAACCGAGGTTAACAGGGGAAGAGAGAGAGAAGGAGGGAGAGGAGCAAGAAAGAGAGGAAGAAAGGGGGGGGGTGAATCAGGGATAGAAAGTGAGGGTTTCATTGGAAAAGAGGGAATTAGAGAAAGAGAGAGAGGGTGTCAGGGAGAAATGGATGAGAGGGGAGAGAGAAGCAAGAGCGAGTGTCACAATAGAGAGAGAGGAGCAAGATAGAGAGAGTATTATGGAGAGAAACAGATAAAGGCTAGGTCAGTCAGAGAGAGAAGGGGGGGGGGGGGAGATAGGATCCAGCATTAGACAGTTACCATTGCCAACAACAGCACACAGCCACAAGTCTCTGATGGGGGCGGGCTCTTCACGGCATTAAGCTCCACCCCCTAAATACACGCGAATCGCGGCACTGTGGGGGTGGGGGATTGGTTCCAGCATAGAAGTTGGACCCCCTCTCCCCGGCTTGCGTGTATAGAGAGGGGAGGGACAAGTCAGCCCACAGAGACCAATCATACCCTGGGAAAGGTCCTCTCCTCTGGTGGACCGGTTGGCCACTTCACCTCCTCACTAATTAAGTTCCGTCGGCCTGCCAGCGTGACTCATTAGTACTTGGATGCCTTGTATAATGCTGCAGGCACTTAACTGCAGCTTGCTCTGCCCCTGCTGTCTGTGCTGCAGCGTGATCGGAGCTGAGCTGAGAGCTCTGATCACAGCTGGTAGCCAGAGCGGAGCCGCCATCCTTCCGTCAGCTGCACACAAACCAATCATCTGTCCGCTCGGCTCAGCTACAACTTCAGCAAGAGAGGGAGGGAGTCAGCGCTCCTCTCCTCGAGCAGAGCTGGCAGATGGCAGGTACTGGCCATTCCAATCTGGGAGGAGGTGAGGTGGCCTTCTGGTATGCCAGAGGAGAGAGCCTTTCCCCTTCTCCATCCAGCTACTGTAAATAGCGGCGCTGGCTGGTGGGCGGTAGTGTTGAGTAGCCCGGCGGGTGTCTGCGGAGATTTTTCTGCCTCACAGCGAATGCACTGTGTGCAGTGACCCTCTTGCCCATCCCTAGTTACGGCCCTGCTAGTATTAGTAATGTAGTATTACTGAGCACCACAAGACAATGAGCAGTGATACTGAGCACTGATGATACTGCTGAGCACAGACACTGAGCAGCACGATTAGCACAAGAAACTGTACTAGTATTAGTAATGTAGTATTACTGAGCACCACAAGAAATGAGCAGTGATACTGAGCACTGATGATACTGAGCACTGATACTGAGCACTGATGATACTACTGAGAACTGACACTGAGCAGTACGATTAGCACAAGACACTGTACTAGTATTAGTAATGTAGTATTACTGAGCACCATAAGACAATGAGCAGTGTTACTGAGCACTGATGATACTGAGCACTGATGATACTATGGAGAACTGACACTGAGCAGCACGATTAGCACAAGACACTGTACTAGTATTAGTAATGTAGTATTACTGAGCACCACAAGACAATGAGCAGTGATACTGAGCACTGATGATACTACTGAGCACTGACACTGAGCAGCACGATTAGCACAAGAAACTGTACTAGTATTAGTAATGTAGTACTACTGAGCACCACAAGAAAATGAGCAGTGATACTGAGCACTGATGATACTGAGCACTGATACTGAGCACTGATGATACTACTGAGAACACACTGAGACACTGAGCAGCACGATTAGCACAAGACACTGTATTAGTATTAGTAATGTAGTATTACAGAGCACCACAAGACAATGAGTAGTGATACTGAGCACTGATGATACTGGAGCACTGATACTGAGCCCTGATGATACTACTGAGAACTGACACTGAGCAGCATGATTAGCACAAGACACTGTACTAATATTAGTAATGTAGTATTACTGAGCACCACAAGACAATGAGCAGTGTTACTGAGCACTGATGATACTGAGCACTGATGATACTACGGAGAACTGACACTGAGCAGCACAATTAGTATAAGACACTGTACTAGTATTAGTAATGTAGTATTACTGAGCAGCACAAGACAATGAGCAGTGATACTGAGCACTGATGAAACTACTGATCACTGACACTGAGCAGCACGATTAGCACAAGACACTGTACTAGTATTAGTAATGTAGTATTACTGAGCACCACAAGACAATGAGCAGTGATACTGAGCACTGATGATACTGAGCACTGATACTGAGCACTGATGATACTACTGAGAACTGACACTGAGCAACATGATTAGCACAAGATACTGTACTAGTATTAGTAATGTAGTATTACTGAGCACCACAAGACAATGAGCAGTGATACTGAGCACTGATGATACTGAGCACTGATGATACTACTGAGAACTGACACTGAGCAGCACAATTAGCAAAATAAAATGTACTAGTATTAGTAATGCAGTATTACTGAGCACCATGAGCAATGATAACAGGTTGAACACGATGGGCAATTTGCCTCTATTCAACCTCAAATATTATGTTACTATGTTATGTTACTATGTTACTATGTATATACTGAGCACTGATGATACTACTAAGAACTGACGCTGAGCAGCACAATGCAGCACAAGAGAGACACTGTACTAGTATTAGTGAGCAGCACAAAAGCACTCTGGAATTTTCACCCCCCAGATACCACTGTGACTAGAATGATGATGACCGATGCACAGTCACAGGACACTACTACCACAGCACCCTACAGCAGCAAGATGCAGCACAAGACACTGTACTAGTATTACTGAGCAGCAATAAGCACTGATAATGAGCACTGATACAAAGAATGACACTGAGAGATCGTAGCCACGTCCTCTCTGTTCCCTCTACAATGCCCGAGTGAAAATGGCGGCGACGCGCGGCTCTTTATATGGAATCCGAATCTCGCGAGAAAACGATGATGACATTTTGCCTCGTTCGGGTTTTCCAAGTCAGGCGGGAACAACCGAGCCGGGCTCGGACCCGTGTTTAACAGGTGGAGTTCGGGGGGGTTCGGTTCTCGGTGAACCGAACCCACTCATCTCTAATTGATACAATACATAGAACATTCTAGTGACCAATACACAATACAGAAAACAACTTAATAGACACCACTCTACAAATCAGTGAACATTCTAATGACCTCTATACAACACAGAGAGCATCTTTATGTTGTACAATACAGAGAGCACAATACTGTCCTGGTTATAGTAGACAGCACCTTAATAAACAATACAGAAAACATTCTTATGAAAAAATGGTCAAAAGCTTACTTGTGACTACTATTCAATGCCACCCCTTTTCTGGAAATCACTATATACTGTAATACATATCTCCATGTCTCCGAAGTCACTTGTGGTTGTACATCACAGGTTGCCCAAGTATCTGGGTGTTACAGTGAGTTCTCCTAGTCTCTGGTGACAATGGCGGCAACTCAAATTAATTTCTTACTGTTCTCATGCTCTCCATCACACTGTCAAACAAATTTGGCCTTGCTTAGTGTGTTTTATACCCAACAGACATTTATCAAGCCACGTGTGGGCACTTCCCAACACTCTTATTAGTGAATGATCAGATGCTCTACCGCCCTTGGCTCAGCCAATCTTTGGTTTCAACAATGTGATAACATTGGGCTTTATTAACAATGCATAAAATGACGGAGATGCAGCACAAATAATCTTTGGTAGTTCTCTCTGGTTTACTCTTTAGTGTCAACGTCTACAATGAAAAAAAGTACGCCGGTTAAGGAGCAAGAATACAATGTTTGCACTGGGCAATGGGAGGTGTTAGACTGAGGGAGAATATTAATTGCAAAGAATTGAGAGGGAGTAGCAACGCAAATGCTCTTTCAGAGCAGCACAAAAGTGATTCAATTTTGCAAAGAAAGATTATAAAAATAAAAGGCTTGGGGCAGGGCCGGTGCTACGGTGTTCGGCGCCCCCCTGCAAACTATAAATTTGTGCCCTCCCATACTTTACAAAGGGACAGCGCACATAATGCTTTTACACATAATGCTCCTTGTAGTTGTGCTGCTTATACACAATGCCCCCTGTAGTAGTGGCACTTACACACGTAACGCCCCCTGTAACAGTGACACTTATATAAGACGCAGTGACGCTTACACACGTAACGCACCCTGCAGCAGTGACACTTACACACGCAATGCCCCCTGTACCAGCCGGCCCTGACCAATTTGGTACCCTAGGCAACATTTTATCTGTTGCCCCCCCACCCCAACCAATGCGGCATGGCGAATCACAGACGGGGAGCAGTCTCATGGGAGGGCGTTAGGGGGATAAGCATATAGTAGTGGGTGCAGAGTTAGGGTGTAAGGGTACAGTATAGAATGCAGGGTTAGGGGTAAGGACACAGTAGTAGGATTAGTGGGTGCAGGGTTTGTGGGGTAAGGACACAGTATTGGATGCAGGCTTAGGGTGATAAGTATATAGTAGTAGGTGCTGAGATAGGGGATAAGGGAACAGTATAGAGTGCAGGGCTTTGGGTAAAAACACAGTAGTGGGAGCAGTGGGTGCAGGGTCAGTGGGGTAAGGATGTAGTAATGGGATATAGGGCTGCATATTGAGGGTCAGAGTAGCATAGCTCTTTGACAATAGTATGTGTATGCAATTCTGAGGAGTTCACAGGACAGGGCAGAATATTGGGGTCCCAGTGAGATGGGGAAGCTGTATGGCATTATTGTCTGACAATATAGACAGGAGAGATGGGATGCAGCCAGCACACCGACGGACGAGATCCCGGCGCTCGAAATACCAATGCCGGAATCCCATCCGCACCAGAAACACCGGTGTCGAAATCCAGACAGGACTTGGGACCCCGGCATCTAAATACTGACGCACAGAATTCCGATCCTTCGCATCCCACAGCGGGTGGGGAGGAGGGTTAGGTTTAGCTATTAAAAAGGGGGTTAGGTTTTAGGGATAGGAAGGTTAGGGTTAGTTACTGGAGAGGGTTAGGTTTAGGCAGCAGGGAAGGGAGGGTTAGGCACCAAGCGTGGAGGGTAAGGGTAGGGAAAAGGTGAGGGTTAGGGGGCTAAATGGGGGACTGTCGGGATTGTGATGGACGGGATGCCGCTGTTGGTATACTGACAGCCGGCATCGCGTCCATCGGCAAATCATACTGAATCCGGAGAGTACAGTCCAGGGAGAATATAGTACAGAGAGGGTGTGTATGAGAAATAGAGACAGAGGAACAGAAAGTGACAGACAGCAGTCAGAGAACAGGAATAATAGGAAACAAAGAGAAAAGATAACTGGGAGCAAAGAGCTATATAGAGAACAGAATGCAGAAAGAAGAGGTCACAAAGGGAGAGCTGCAGCACGGTGTGAAGAGACACAAGGGCAGTGTGACATGGTAGCTGTGTGTTACACCCGCCCCCCTAACCCACCCTGCGGAGTCCTGGGAATCAGTGCTCTGCGCTGGGGGTGCTCTACCAAGGTATCCTCTTCCCCCCAATCTCCTACCTGCTCTTCCAGTTCCCGGTACCTGGCTGCAGTGATCTGGCTTGGAGTCCGCTGACCAGGAGGCGGAGGAGGCGTATAGTGCTTTAGGCTGACACCTGTTGAAGTTCTACTGAGCAGTCTATGTCTCTCAAGATGACCTGCATCATGCAATGGGATATCCTCTGCCGGGCCACTCTCCCTGTGACTGCAAGTGCATCACATATTTTCACACACTTATACATATACATAGTTACATATATGTACACATACAGTACATATATAGTCACACACATGATACAGGTGCACACATACATACAGTCACACTTATAAGCATACATACATGCATACATACATACATATATACACACACACACACACACACACACACACACACACACACACACACACACACACACTCACACACACACACATAGCCCCATACATATGTACAATCAATCACATACATTACAAACAGCAACACACATAATACAGCCACGCACTTACACATATATACAAACGGTCACACATAGTGATAAACATCAGTGATCGACCTGTGCAAAAAAAAATGTGGGTCCCTGGGACCCCTCACTTTAAAAAATTGGGGTCCTACGCCACTATTTCTGGGTCCCATCACATATTATGGGGGTGGTGAGGGCAGGCAGCAGTTGGGACAATAATATATATATATATATATATATATATATATATATACACAGTATATACAGATGTGTCCACATACATCTTTGCTATATCCCGCCATGTATGGCACAGTTTTGCATGCCATAGACTCAGAGATTTAGCCATGCCTTATGATTTTTCTTAATTTGCTTCTTTAATATGTTACTTTTAGTGATGAGCGGGTTCGGTTCGTCGGAATCCGAACCCCCCCGAACTTCACCCATTTTACACGGTTCCGAGGCAGACTCGAATCTTCCCGCCTTGCTCGGTTAACCCGAGCGCACCCGAACGTCATCATCCTGCTGTCGGATTCTTGCGAGATTCGGATTCTATATAAGGAGCCGCGCGTTGCCGCCATTATTCACTCGTGCATTGGAAATGATAGTGAGAGGACGTGGCTGGCGTCCTCTCAGTTTTATTCAGGTGGCTGCAAATATCTGTGCTCACTGCTTTATTGTGGGGACTGGGGACCAGCAGTATTATATAGTAGGAGGACAGTGCAGAGTTTTGCTGACCAGTGACCACCAGTATTATACGTTCTCTGCCTGAAAAACGCTCCATATCTGTGCTCAGTGTGCTGCATATATCTGTGCTCACACTGCTTTATTGTGGGGACTGGGGACCACCAGTATTATATAGGAGCAGTACAGTGCAGAGTTTTGCTGACCAGTGACCACCAGTATTATACGTTCTCTGCCTGAAAAACGCTCCATATCTGTGCTCAGTGTGCTGCATATATCTGTGCTCACACTACCTTATTGTGGGGACTGGGGACCACCAGTATTAGATAGGAGGAGTACAGTGCAGAGTTTTGCTGACCAGTGACCACCAGTATTATACGTTCTCTGCCTGCAAAACACTCCATATCTGTGCTGCAGTGTAGTATATAGTAGGAGTACAGTGCATAATTTTGCTGACCACCAGTATATAATATATAGCAGTACGGTACAGTAGGCCACTGCTCTACCTACCTCTGTGTCGTCAAGTATACCATCCATCCATACCTGTGGTGCATTTCAGTTTTGCACAGTTTGCTGACCACCAGTATATAATATATAGCAGTACGGTACAGTAGGCCACTGCTCTACCTACCTCTGTGTCGTCAAGTATACTATCCATCCATACCTGTGGTGCATTTCAGTTTTGCACAGTTTGCTGACCACCAGTATATAATATATAGCAGTACGGTACAGTAGGCCACTGCTCTACCTACCTCTGTGTCGTCAAGTATACTATCCATCCATATCTGTGGTGCATTTCAGTTTTGCACAGTTTGCTGACCACCAGTATATAATATATAGCAGTACGGTACAGTAGGCCACTGCTCTACCTACCTCTGTGTCGTCAAGTATACTATCCATCCATACCTGTGGTGCATTTCAGTTTTGCACAGTTTGCTGACCACCAGTATATAATATATAGCAGTACGGTACAGTAGGCCACTGCTCTACCTACCTCTGTGTCGTCAAGTATACTATCCATCCATATCTGTGGTGCATTTCAGTTTTGCACAGTTTGCTGACCACCAGTATATAATATATAGCAGTACGGTACAGTAGGCCACTGCTCTACCTACCTCTGTGTCGTCAAGTATACTATCCATCCATACCTGTGGTGCATTTCAGTTTTGCACAGTTTGCTGACCACCAGTATATAATATATAGCAGTACGGTACAGTAGGCCACTGCTCTACCTACCTCTGTGTCGTCAAGTATACTATCCATCCATATCTGTGGTGCATTTCAGTTTTGCACAGTTTGCTGACCACCAGTATATAATATATAGCAGTACGGTACAGAAGGCCACTGCTCTACCTACCTCTGTGTCGTCAAGTATACTATCCATCCATACCTGTTGTGCATTTCAGTTTTGCACAGTTTGCTGAACACCAGTATATAATATATAGCAGTACGGTACAGTAGGCCACTGCTCTACCTACCTCTGTGTCGTCAAGTATACTATCCATCCATACCTGTGGTGCATTTCAGTTGTGCGCAGTATATATAGTAGTAGGCCATTGCTATTGATACTGGCATATAATTCCACACATTAAAAAATGCAGAACAAAAATGTGGAGGGTAAAATTGGGAAAGATCAAGATCCACTTCCACCTCGTGCTGAAGCTGCTGCCACTAGTCATGGCCGAGACGATGAAATGCCATCAACGTCGTCTGCCAAGGCCGATGCCCAATGTCATAGTAGAGAGCATGTAAAATCCAAAAAACAAAAATTCAGTAAAATGACCCAAAAATAAAAATTAAAAGCGTCTGAGGAGAAGCATAAACTTGCCAACATGCCATTTATGACACGGAGTGGCAAGGAACTGCTGAGGCCCTGGCCTATGTTCATGGCTAGTGGTTCAGCTTCACATGAGGATGGAAGCACTCATACTCTCGCTAGAAAACTGCAGTGCCACTCCTAGATGGGCCAGGTGTTTGGGTCGGCCACTTGGGTCGCTTAGCTTAGTCACACAGCTACCTCATTGCGCCTCTTTTTTTCTTTGCTTCATGTGCTGTTTGGGGACTATTTTTTTGAAGTGCCATCCTATCCGACACTGCAGTGCCACTCCTAGATGGGCCAGGTGTTTGTGTCGGCCACTTGGGTCGCTTAGCTTAGTCACACAGCTACCTCATTGCGCCTCTTTTTTTCTTTGGTTCATGTGCTGTTTGGGGACTATTTTTTTGAAGTGCCATCCTGTCTGACACTGCAGTGCCACTCCTAGATGGGCCAGGTGTTTGTGTCGGCCACTTGGGTCGCTTAGCTTAGTCACACAGCTACCTCATTGCGCCTCTTTTTTTTTTGCATCATGTGCTGTTTGGGGACTATTTTATTTAAGTGCCATCCTGTCTGACACTGCAGTGCCACTCCTAGATGGGCCAGGTGTTTGTGTCGGCCACTTGGGTCGCTTAGCTTAGTCACACAGCTACCTCATTGCACCTCTTTTTTTCTTTGCATCATGTGCTGTTTGGGGACTATTTTTTTGAAGTACCATCCTGTCTGACACTGCAGTGCCACTCTTAGATGGGCCAGGTGTTTGTGTCGGCCACTTGGGTCGCTTAGCTTAGTCATCCAGCGACCTCCATGCAAATTTTAGGACTAAAAATAATATTGTGAGGTATTCAGAATCAGTGCCGTAACTAGGTGTGTGCAAAAGGGGCATTGCCCACAGCGCACACCTAGTTAGAGCGCATATTCCCCCTGCGCTCCCACTGCCCGCATACCCGTTCAAGGTGCACAAAGTGTGCAGCATTGTAATGAGTCAGACTGACTCATTACAAGCCGCCTGTGCCCTGTGATGTGCGCCGGAGCGAAGGGAGGAGGAGGGTGGGGGACTCTGAAGTCTGCAGACCCCGAGATAGCAAGGCAGAGACCCCGCCTACTTTCTTTCAGGCTGCTCAGCAGGTTATTTACGGCATGCCCCCTGACGTTCACATCGCGTTTGCTTGCTGTGTGCAGGACAGTGAGCTGAAAGTGGATATAAAGCAGTGCTACTGGGCTAGTAGCAGAAACCAGTCACACACAGGATGAAGTAAGCTTGTAACTTGTAACTGCTGCTATAAAGGAGATGACACTGATGTTGTAAATCTTATCAGCAGTCTGGATGACCGCTGACCTCCGGCTCCTCTATTCCGTTGATTTCTCCAGCTGCAGTCAGAATGCAGAGCTCATGCTGTAAATAAGGGCCAGTCTGCAATCTACTTGTCACTTTTACAAGTGGATTCAAACACTGTTGGCTACAATTGTATAGTGGCAAGTACTTTGCAGACTGGCCCTTGCTCCCTGTATGAGTGCATGATGTGAGATCTGCAGGCAGAGAATGCAAAGTCCTTTGGCTGCTAATGCTAATAGGTAAAATCAGCCCCCCTGGCTGCCGTAATGTGTAAAAAGGGGACGCTGTCTGCCGTAATGTGTAAAAAGGGGGGCGCTGTCTGCCGTAATGTGTAAAAAGGGGACGCTATCTGCCGTAATGTGTAAAAAGGGGGACTGTCTGCTGTAATGTGTAAAAGGAGCTCTACCTGGTGTAGTGGCGCTACTGCGCAGCGTAATTTGAATAATGGAGACTACTGTTGACCGTAGTATGAATTGGTATTATTTTGTGGCCACGCCCCTTCCCATGAAGCCACGCCCCTATAAATTTTGCGCGCGCCTGCGGCGCGCACTGCCCCTGTCTTCCATGGGGGGCGCCAATGCCGTTTCTTGCACACAGCGCTAAAATGCCTAGTTACGGCACTGTTCAGAATAGACTGGAAATGAGTGGAAATTATGGTTATTGAGGTTAATAATACTATGGGATCAAAATTACCCCCAAATTCTATGATTTAAGCTGTTTTTGAGGGGTTTTTGTAAAAAAACACCCGGATCCAAAACACACCCGAATCCGACAAAAAAATTTCAGGGAGGTTTTGCCAAAACGCGTCCGAATCCAAACCACGGCCGCGGAACCGAATCCAAAACCAATACACAAAACCCGAAAAATGTCCGGTGCACATCACTAGTTACTTTATACATGTTCTATCATGGCAAATAATTTTAAAATCTATCCATTTGTTACTCGTGATAAACAACTTAGCCATGTTTTGCATGTTATGACATATTTAGCAAAACAGCAAAGATGTAAGTGGACACATCTGTATACATACATACATACATACACACACACACACACACACACACAGTGGCGTAAGTTTGTCCCAGTTGCCTGGAGGCAAGAAAATATTGGTGCCCGCCCTATATATCATTTGTGAGCCAATAAGATGCCGTTTTGAGATCCGAGTAAAACCGAACCCGTTCATCTCTAATTCTAACTACAGTATATGAAGCTAAAACCGTTGCAACTAGGCAGATCTATGTAGGGGTCCAGCCACACACTACATAGATCTGCTCAGTCACTAACAATGCTGATTATTTCTCTGACAATTAATTTGCAAGTGTCATATCCAGAATTAGAACCCACAACCTTTTGCACTGGAAGCATGCACCTTACTGGTGGAGATATGTGCTCTTGCATAGGAAGTATGATAATTCTAACTATATGAAGTTACTTGTAATTGTCAGAGAAATAACTTCATATAGTTAGAATTCTCATGTATCCTTTATATGAGCAAATAGCTTCATCAATAAGGTGTCTGCTTCCAGTATATCTATAATAAAGAGGGTGTGATTTGTAAGGTGCTGTGACTAGTGGGGAAGTTGGCTACGGAAGAGATACCAGCTGCTGTCAATTAATTTAACAGATTAATGTCGCTGAACAGGAGGAGAGGTGCCCCCCTTCAAAACAGGAGCCCGGCGGCAGCTGACTCCGTTGCCTCCCAGAGTTCTGCCTCTACACACACACACACACACACACACACACACACACACACACACACACACACACACACACACACACACCAGAATTTTTTCCCAGCTGGGTGGCATCAAGAAATTACCGGGTGGGGACCTTCGCACATTTTTTTTAAAGTGCTTCCAGTTGCTTTGTGGATGCAAATTATTTTTTTTACTAGCTCCCAGATACTTCCCCCACTTGCTTGCTTGACTAATAGCAAGCCCAGATACATCCCCCACTTGCTGGCTACACAGAACGCTCCCCCAGTAACAAACAAATGACGTGCCTGAAAGTCACGCCACGCTGACGTCAGTGTGGCGCAGCTTTTGGACGTGTCACTGTCCTGAGAGTGGGCTGAATTCAGTTGTATTTACCGCGGCCGCCACTAGAGGGCGCCCAACGGCAGCAATTCAATTGTTCTGCAGTTCGGGCGACCGCGGAGGAACCCTTTTTTTTGGGGGGGGGCAACCTCCTGAGGTGCAAGTAATCATGTGTCCTAACCCGACACTTTGAGCGTCCACATGGGCGTATGGACGCCCAAAGCAGGAGTTTAGATGGGTTTAGCCATTTTACGCAACTAAACCCTGTCTGTTTGGCTGCGACATGCGCAAAGTATATGGGCGCCCAAACAACAATTGAATTGTGACAAGGGTTTGTGCGTCTAAACAGTCCTGTTTAGACGGGATTTTTAGACGCCCAAAACAATTGAATTCCCCCAATGTGCCAGGATGGGAGTGTGCTGGTGCCAGCCAGAAAAATAGGGTCTCTGGAGAACACTGCCTGGTGACCTCTACTGACAGGCCAGGGTTACTGCTCTGACAGCACGCCTCTCCCACCACCACCACAGGGTAAGGGGGATGGATGGACAGTAATACACAAGAGAAAGCCGTTAGGGAGGCACAGGGAGGGAGGGGGGCGGTGTCACAAGGGATAGTGAGTTGAGGGAGGGGTGATGTGAGTACAGAGTAGGATGAGGGGGGTCATAATGTGGAGGTGGTCACAGAGAGGGGTGAGTTGGGCACAGGTAATGATGTGTTCAGGGAGCATGGGAAGGGGTGAGGTGTGCACAGGGAAGGGTGAGGGGACACAAGGAGGAGTAAGGTGAGCACAGGGTAGGATGAGGGGGGTTATAGGGTGGAGGTGGTCACAGAGAGGGGTCAGGTGGGCACAGCTAATGATGCGTTCAGGGGGCATGGGGAGGGGGTGAGGTGTGAACAGGGTAGGGTGAGGGGACACAAGGAGGAGTGAGGTGGACACAGGGTAAGATGAGGTGGGTCATAGGGTGGAGATGGTCACAGAGAGGGGTGCGGTGGGCAAAGGTAATGATGCGTTCAGGGGGCATGGGGAGGGGTGAGGTGTGCACAGGGTAGAGTGAGGGGACACACCCTCACTGGGAACAATACTGGGACCCCCCCAGGATTAGGGGACACACCCTCTTTCCCAGCAATGTACAGCAGCATCACCCAGCGGTACTCACCGCTGTGCATGGCCAGCTCCGGCGGCGAGGGAGAGAACAGCAGCTGGGTCCCCTGGATGCACCAGTGTCATACCGCTCTCCCTTCCCCCAGCCATACCACGTTACCTCTGGGCCCTGACTCTTACTGGCTGCCTGCAGGATCTCCCTCCTCAGCCCCTGTGAACTCGATCAGCTCCTGAGCCAGACTCCACTTGCAGTGCTGCCCATACACCCCGAACTTCTGCAGCACCTTCCCCAGCTCCTGTTCTACTGCCACACATTGCTCCATGTCCACGGGTGACAGGGCTGGGGAGTCCAGGTGCCTTCTCTTCGTCAGACAGGAGCAGAAGCAGCTCCTCAGCTGGGGCCAATCCCTCCCCCACCTATGTAACCTGTGCACTCCCCGGGTGCCGCTGTCCGCCAGCACTGACACAGCTACAGCGATCGGCTGTACAGGGGTGCTGCTGCTGCACCACTCTGTGGGCAGGGTTAGCTCGATGCTGCTCAGGCATTGGAGATGGGAGGTCCTGGGAGGCACCTGGATGGGGATTGGCTACGGTGGAACTTGGAGCCGAGCGCGTCCTGCAGGACCCGCTCATTTTTTAAAAATTAGTCCCTTGCTGCCCATAGCGCATAAAAACGTGCTATGGCGCGTGTTTTGCGATCATTGAACATACAGTATACTATATACACATACTGTACATGCACCGACACACCTATACATATATATACAAATAGCCACACACTTATACACACAGCCACATACTTATATACACAGTCACACACATATACAGACACAGCCACACAAATGCTCACAGTCACATACTTATACACACACAGTCACACACTTATACACATATACACACAGCCACACACATATAAACACAGCCACACACTTATACACATACACACAGCCACACACTTATACACAGTCACACACTTATACACACAGCTACACATATATACACACAAACACTTATACACAGAGTCACACATACACACAGCCTCACACTATCACTGACCTGGGTTGAGAGTGTTGTGAACTCGGGGGTACTTCCGGTGACCGGGAAGGGGAACCACGGCTGGGCCGAAGTAGAGATGGTCGAATATAGGTTTTCTTCATGCAGGACTTTAGCGGTAGGCAGAGCTCGTGACGGATACTGGAATCCACCTGAAAGACAGGACTTGAGAATGGTGCTGGTGATTACTGTGAGAAATGCTAAAGAATCCCTGTAGCGATGCTGAAGCACACTGAGTGGTGAGAAATTTGTGAGCGATGCTGAAGCACACGGAGTGGTGAGAAACTTGTGAGCAATGCTGAAGCACACTGAGAGGTGAGAAATTTGTGAGCGATGGTGAAGCACGCTGAGTGGTGAGAAACTTGTGAGCGATGCTGAAGCACACTGAGTGGTGAGAAACTTGTGAGCGATTCTGAAAGCACTGGCGACTGTGTGACAGAGGAACACGCTGAATGCTGGAAACACTGGAGACTGTGAGACGGAGTACACGCTGAATGCTGGGAACACTGGAGACTGTGAGACGGAGGACACGCTGAATGCTGGGAACACTGGAGACTGTGAGAGACGGAGGACACGCTGAATGCTGAGAACACTGGAGACTGTAAGACGGAGGACACGCTGAATGCTGAGAACACTGGAGACTGTGAGACGGAGGACACGCTGAATGCTGGGAACACTGGAGACTGTGAGACGGAGGACACGCTGAATGCTGGGAACACTGGAGACTGTGAAACAGGGAACACGCTTGCACAAAGGGAGCACTGGAGTCTATCACTAAGGAGAGACGATACTCAGGCGCCGGGCTCTGTCTGGCGTCCACCTTTGAATTCCCCGCCTTCCTCCGATTGGTGGAGGGGAGCCAGTGACGTCACCCGCCCACCACCCACGTGACATCCGGGCGCAATGGCGGCGCCCACGCCCTGGGGGACCGCCGGGAGCAGCGCCGCCAGACGCCGGGACCCAGCGACCACCGGAGGCGGGGACCGCCAGGAGGACCAGCGGACACGCAGGGGTGAGCGCGGTGGCCGCTGCCCCTGGCGTGTGACAGTACCCCCTCCTCCAGTAGTGGCCCCTGGACACTTTCCGGGTTTCGTTGGATGTTTGGAATGGAAGATCTGAACTAGTCGAGGAGCAGTGACTTCGGAACTTTTACCCAACTTCTTTCCTCAGGACCATAGCCTTTCCACTCCACTAGGTACTGAAGATTCTTGTGGTAGTAGCAGGAGTCAAGAATCGTTTTGATCTCAAATTCTGTTCCAACTTCGGTCTCCACCGAGACCGGACTAGGAGACACTGACTGGAAACGATTTAAAATGAGAGGCCGGAGGAGAGAAACGTGGAAAGAATTTGGTACACGAAAGTGAGAGGGCAAACCCAATTTGCAGACTACAGGGTTTAGGACTTGTAAAACTGGGTAAGGCCCGATGAATCTTGGAGCAAACTTCATAGCGGGCACTTTTAGATGGAGGTTGCGGGTGGAGAGCCATACCCTGTCACCAACCTTGTATTGAGGAGCTGCTTGTCGTTTTTTGTCTGCAAAGAACTTGTATCGAATGGAGATTTTCTTGAGATTAGCATAAACCTTACTCCAAATTTGACTGAAGTGCCGAAGAGTGGAAGTAACAGCAGGAACATCCTCTGAAGGAAGGAGTGGTAATGGGGACTCACCAGTGGAAGCGTGATACAGATGGTTATGGGCGAACTCAGCCCAGGGTAACAGCTCCACCCAGTCGTCCTGTGAAGGAGAGATAAATGCGGAGAAATGTCTCTAAATCCTGGTTGACTCGTTCGGTTTGACCATTGGTTTGTGGATGATAAGCAGATGAAAACTTGAGTTTTATTTGCAATGCCGAACAGAGAGCCCTCCAAAACCTTGCAGTGAACTAAATCCTGGTTGACTCGTTCGGTTTGACCATTGGTTTGTGGATGATAAGCAGATGAAAACTTGAGTTTTATTTGCAATGCCGAACAGAGAGCCCTCCAAAACCTTGCAGTGAACTAAATCCTGGTTGACTCGTTCGGTTTGACCATTGGTTTGTGGATGATAAGCAGATGAAAACTTGAGTTTTATTTGCAATGCCGAATAGAGAGCCCTCCAAAACCTTGCAGTGAACTGTACCCCTCGATCAGAGACTATGTCCTGAAGTAACCCATGCAAGCGAAAGTGTTCTCGGATAAATAGTAGAGCCAACTTGGGAGCCGTTGGTAGACCTGTCAACGGAAAAAAGTGTGCCATTTTTGAGAAGCGGTCAATAATCACCCAGATGGTATTGTAACCCTTGGAGAGAGGTAACTCGGTAATGACGTCCATAGAAATATGGGTCCATGGTTTCCTAGGAATGGACAGTGGACGAAGCAAACCGGCAGGGGGCAAACGAGGAGTTTGTGCTGGGCACACTGTGGACAAGAGTTAACATAGTCTTGTATGTCCCTCCTCATGGTGTTCCACCAATATGTCCTTCGTAGAAACTCGAACAGTTTCTGGGTTGCCGGGTGACCGGAGAACTTGGATATATGGGCCCACTGCAGTAACTTTGGTCGAAATTCTACCGGTACAGACATTCTCCCCGGAGGAGGCCCTAGAGAAGTGGGAGCTGCAGAAATGGAAACTGGACTGAGAATTAGACTCTTATCAAGGGAATTCTCTTCATCTGAGGCCGTTAGGGAACGGGACAGAGCGTCAGCTTTGGCGTTGAGAGTCCCAGCCCGGTACTTAATAACAAACGAGAACCGAGTGAAGAAGAGCGCCCATCTAGCTTGATGGGGGTTTAGACATTGGGCAGTTTTGATATACAGCAAGTTCTTATGATCGGTGTAAATAGTAATTAGATGTTTAGCACCTTCCAATAAATATCTCCATTCCTCCAAGGCAGATTTTATTGCCAAAAGTTCCTGATCTCCAATAGTGTAGTTTCGTTCCGCAGAGGAGAACTTCCGAGAATGGAAACCACATGGATGCAACTTTCCATCAGAAGAGTACTGTAAAAGAACGGCTCCAATGCCGACTGAGGAAGCATCGACTTCCAAGAAGAATGGATCTGTGAAATTTGGCTGTTGGAGTACCGGAGCTGACATAAAAGCTGATTTCAACCGGGCAAACGCTACTATGGCTTCAGAAGACCACAGACTTGGATCGGATCCCTTTTTTGTCAATGCAGTAATGGGTGCAACAGTGGTGGAGAATCCCTTAATGAATTTTCTGTAGTAATTCTCAAAGCCCAGGAATCTTTATACTGCTTTGAGAGAGAGAGGCTGAGTCCAATCCCGAATGGCCGAGAGTTTTTCCGGATCCATGCGAAGCTCCGTGCCTGAGATGACATAACCGAGAAACGGAATTGAAGGGACCTCAAAGGTACATTTGGAAATTTTGCCGTAAAGACGATTTCTTTGTAGGCGGGAGAGTACCTCTTTGACCTGTACTCGGTGCTCCGCAAGACTCTTGGAAAAAATCAGAAAGTCATCCAAATACACCACTACACTTTGATATAACATATCTCGGAAGACTTCGTTTACGAATCCCTGGAAAACGGCAGGAGCATTACTGAGACCGAACGGCATTACCAGATATTCGTAATGCCCGTCCCTGGTATTAAAGGCAGTCTTCCATTCATCCCCCTGTCGAATGCGTATAAGATTATAGGCTCCTCTCAAGTCGAGCTTCGTAAAAACATGGGCTCCACGAACCCTGTCAAATAGCTCCGTGATTAGTGGCAAGGGATATTTATTCTTAATGGTGATATCGTTTAAACCACGATAATCGATACATGGGGCAATATTTACTAATATTCGTGTTTGAGTCGGTTTGTGTAGTGTGTAAACTTGATTTGTATCGGGTGCATTTTCATGCAACTTTTTGAATCCATATACGCAAAGTTACGAAGCAGTCGACTTTATGGTTTTCGTGTTTTCCGATGTCGATGCCAGTCGGTTTTTTTGGGCACATTTACGGCCGTCATTGTCGTTTGTGTACGTGTTTTTGTTGGATTTGCTGTTTTTTTCCCTAAGTTAAACGCGGCAGGGTTTTATTTTCCAGCGGCCGCATTTTCACTTTCAGTTTCGATTTTCATCCCCGTTCGTGATTGGTTGTGTTTCAGATGGTAGGAGTGTCTGTGCGCAACCATATAAATACGCCCCAAACCGTCCGCACCTCGTGGGTTTAGTTAGTGGTGAGGAGGAGGGAGGTTGTGCTGTGGAGGTAGGTGAATTTGTGGTTTGAAGAGGAGTGTTGGTAGCGATTTCTGAGTGTGGTATTGTGTTTGAAAGTTGTCTTGTCATTTTTATTGTCTTGTATTTTGTGGTTTTGTCTCATTTTTAGTCCAAGTTATTTTTCTTTATAGTCCCTTGTCAGTGTTTGTGTGTGTGTGTGTGTGTGTGTGTGTGTGTGTGAGTTGTGTAGTGGTAGTGGAGGAGTGTGTTGTTTGTCTTTTTTTTCCCTGTGTTAACTGTTTAGACACACAATTATGTGTGACTCAGAGGTGGAGGGTGTGAGTGAGGGGGAGGAGGTCGGTCAGGTGGAGGAGGTGAGTGTTAGTGAGGTTAGTGAGGTGGAGGAGGTGGGTGAGGTTGCTGCAGCAGCCTCAAGTGACAGTGACAGTCAGACTGCTCCGCAGCCACGCACCACTACTAAGACTGGGCGGAATGTTAAGTTTAGTTTTGCAGAAAATGTGGCATTGGTGCGTGAGCTGATGAAGTATCAGAGGCAGCTATTTGGCCCTGATTACGCCAAGGTGCCAACACGGAGGAAGACGGTGTTGTGGTCGAAAGTAGTTGCTGCTGTCAATAGTGAGGGGGTGGTCAAGCGGACGGAGGACACATGCCGTAAACGGTACTATGACATAAAGCGACGTGTCAAGTCCAAAATGGCCAAGGAGGCCAAGTCTGCTCGGCAAACCGGTGGTGGCCAGCCCTATATTGCAAGTTATCTGGAGTATGAGGAGCCCATGCGGAGTGTAATACCTCCTGAAGTTGTCTCTGCAACCCATGTCCGGGATTCAGATAGGCCAAGGAAGAATGGTGAGCATGTGTATTTTTTTTTTAAATGTTTTATTTTGTAATCTGTGTCATGTGACGTTGCATATTACTCCCATCTTCAAGTGTGTTTGCAAATACATTGTTTTGGGTCATGTGTTAGCTAAAAGCCAATGTAACATCTTACTTTATTGTATGTCATGTGTTTTTCAGACAGATATTTAGCATGTGTAGTTTGGACTTGGTGTGTCTCTGATTTGTCCTGCAATAATGTTTCCTTTTGTGCGTTTTTTACGTTAAAAATTATGACTATGTTTTATATATAAGTGATCCATGTTTTTTTTAAATAAAAAAAGTTGTTGTCATGTTAGAGGCTGGAGTACTGGAAAGTGGTTTGTAAACCACTTACATGTGTAATGTCATCTTTAGAGAATGTTATGGTTTTTTTTTTTTTGCTTGTATTTGTACCGTGACACAATACTGCATTTTTTTTAAACAAAAAATTTGCAGCTTTTTTTTTTTGGTCATATAGTGGTAATGTGTCTTTGGAGTGCCACATCACAGAGCAAATTAGATATTGCATCTGTAATATTTTTAAAAACAATACAAAATGAAGTTGTGTGTTTTTTTTTTAAATAAAAAACCTTTCCTTGAACTTGTGGCCTATGTCAGTGTCCTGTACATGTTTGCCTGTCTTGATGTTGCCATAGTGCATATGTGTTTTGGTTTGTTTATTTTTATATTTTTGGTATTTCTGGTCCTTATGTTTGTTTGAATTAAAAACCAAGCATTTCTAAATGTAAAAATGTTTATAAGCATAATGGGTGGATGTATACACAATAGCATGATTTATGAATATATTTCATTTTATACATTGTCTGAAAAAAGCAGTACTACTCGTCGGCCAGTAAAATCCTAACACATCTGATGATGATGACGCTGCGTAAGCAGGTAAAGTGTCCATTGTAGTATAGGGTATGCTTGTAAAGGAATGGCCATAACAAAATTGTACTTTCATTAAAAGGTCCATCAAAAGAAGTATGGAGCAGCAGAAGTGGCTCTTCTGTTAGACATCACCACAAGAAACCTGTGGCCGAAAAGAAAGCAAGGTCGTCTGTCCCGCCACAAACACAGCAGGCTACCCCGCCACAAAGATTATCGTCCGTATGTTCTGTCCCCCCACTCCAAATTTTGGACACACCTCCAAGACATCATCCACACTCCCCTCATCTTGATTGTGAGTATCAAACTGAAAAAAGTGTAAAATGTCAGAACATACTCATAATCAGTCATAACCGCATTAAGTCAAAACACATCCAAAACAAAAATACTTACCGCAGTAAGTAAAAGCTGAAATGGAATCCAAACTAAATGGCCTTGTCCACATCCAGTAAAGATATGTATGTCCACTTGAGTCATACAGTATGACATTGGGTATAAGATGCTGCAACAAAAAAGCATGTTGGTTTGTTTGTAAAAAGTACGTTTGAGTTTCAAAAAATCTCATGTGTGCTTGAGGTAACATTGCAAAATACATACAAAAACATTACTATGTTTGTTTGAACAAAGCTATAAGGTAACACATTATGTATTACAATGTTTTTTTATGGTGGAGTATGTGTGAGCTACAATAAAACTAAAGTATTTGCTCTCACAATTAAGTAACCAGACACATTTGCCACAAACAGGCATATGTATTTTATTTAAGCTATGAGTGATGATGTTGCTAGGCAGAATAGTTGAAAGCAACAGTGAATGACATGTGTTCCATGTGTAGTGATTTTTTATCATTTCACAAACATATGGATAGCTAACGGAGATATGTTTAACATTTCAGCTTCGAGTCCTGGGAACAGCATCCCTCCGCAACAACACCAACACAGTGACATGGAGGAGACAACCATCTTAGAAATGCAGCCATTAATGCAAGGAATGAGCCCCCCAGCACCTGTGAGTACACCACCACAGCAAAGCACACCACCACCACCACAACACAGCCCAACAACACCAGGAACACAAGGCCCTGATCAGGTGTTTTGGACTATTTGGGCTAGACAGCAGGCCACTAATGAAGAATGCCTGCGTAAGCAGACACAAATGTTTGCAAGCCTACCATCTCACCTCAGCAGAATCTCTAGAAATCTGAGTCAACAAAATGAGCAAACAACCAGAATAGGCAATACCATGGAACTCATGCGTACAGACATTACACAGGTCATGGGCAACTTACAGCGCATAATGGAAGAACAGCACAGACTAATGGAAGAACAGCACAGACTAATGGAAGAACAGCACAGACAACAGCAAAGTTATATGAGCATTTTTCAAAACAGTCAAAAGATTAATGAAAGTTTATTCAGAATAGTAGACAATCAAAATGCTGCTACACGTGAACTCAATGCCACCCTCACTAACCTGAATGAAACACTCAGATGCATGCACCAACAGCAAACAACCAGCAGTTCTGGTACGACTGCTCCAAATATCACGCCAGTCTCATCACCACCAAGACGGTCCACCAGAGCACGCCAACATGACAGTGCTAAAGGAAAAGGGCAGGACAAGCAGCCACCCAAAAAAACGTAAAAAAACAAGTTAGACATTTGTGATAAGTAACTCAAAATAGTTAGCAAGTGTTTTTGATGCTTTACAAAATATCACACTTAGCTCCTTGGCCCTTTTTTTAACATCATTAATTATAAGTGGACCAAAATAATTGTAAAAAATAGTACGCACATTTATTCCTTTACATTTTTTTGGGGTATTGGAGGAGGAAAATGTTGATGGAGCCACACATACATGTTAGCAGGAAGTAAACTGACCACTTGATTTTTTTCTAATCATTACTCTTTCTAGATTCCAATCATTCTCTTTGCCTGCAGATACAATAATTGCCAGCCAGGCAGAATGTCTTTAGCAGGAAGTAAACTGACCACTTGATTTTTTTCTAATCATTACTCTTTCTAGATTCCAATCATTCTCTTTGTCTGCAGACAATCCAAATTACAATGTTAGTGATACATATCTTAGCTATCTTATCTATACAACATTACAAGATGAACACAATTGAGTGGCGTAAAAAGCTTGTAATATGTTGCCTTTGTTTTGTTTGAAAAACATTGTCCAAATGAATGTCAGTATTGTTGGGACAAGTTTGTAGGTGTTAAAAATTATTAAGCATGTTTTTACACATGATGCTGAAACAAACAAATATGTACTTAAAAAAAAACCTGTGTATAATAATGTATATGTGTGGCAAACTGTGTATTTACTTACACATCATCAAGTTTACAGCATCAAACATTAGAAAATAAATTATTCCTGATTACAGTAAGTTTGTGAGTCTTAAATATGATGGTGCATCACACATAGGGACACATGTATTCCTCAAGGCTAACATATTATATGTTGAGGAGTGTTTTTTGGGAACACAGGTTCTCAAACTCGGCCATCAGGAACCCACACAGTGCATGTTTTGCAGGTCTACTCACAGAATCACAAGTGACATAATTAGCTCCACCTGTGAACCTTTTAACATATGTCTGTGAGTAATTCATACACCTGTGTTTCTACTGGGTTACGAGAAAAACATGCACTGTGTGTGGTCCTGAGGGCCGAGTTTGTGAACCTGTGCATTAGGACATTACACACAATGATAAAGTGAAATACTAAATGGATGATGTGGGCTTGTAAGAAATTAGCACTGCAAGATTTCGAACACTTATCCAGACTTAATGCATGCCACTAATAATCTGTTGTTTTGATATTAAAAAGACACACAATACACATGCGACATTTGTTTATCATATAGCGAGGGTATGTTTGTATGTGTCAAGGAGACAGACACATTCAGAGTAATGGATTTTGTAAAAACAAAACATCTATTTATGAAGACACAACAAATGAAATAAGCAAACTAAGCTTACCTTAGAAATAGCGATTGATGATCTGTTGCCTAACCTGCCTCCCTACATCAGTACTCCAAGTATCACCAGATGTCTCTAATTCCTCTGCTTGCTGGCTGCTTTCTTCCTCCTCCTCCTCCTCCTCAACATGTGGCAGATGTTGTTGCAAACACATGTTATGAAGAAAGCAGCAGCAGAACACAATTTGAGTCACCTTGGAGGGACTATACAACAAAAGGCCACCAGACTTATCCAGACACCGAAACCTAGATTTCAGCACACCAAAACATCTTTCTATCACATTCCGCGTGGACTTATGTGCATTATTGTAATTGTGTTCAGCAGGGGTATGAGGTCGGGACAATGGAGTTAGAAGCCAAGAGAAACAGCCATATCCTCCATCACCTAAAAGACAGATATAGTAACGTGATTCATGTTAAGATACAGCAACACATAAGTAACACACTGTGGGGTAGATGTATTAACCTGTAGAAGGCATAAGGAAGTGAAAAACCAGTGATATGTGCAAGGTAATAAAGGCAGCAGACAATCTGTTCCTAAATGTTAATTTACATATTGGAACAGATTGGCTGGTGCCTTTATCACCTTGCACAGATCACTGGTTTCTCACTTCCTTATGCCTTCTACAGGTTAATACATCTGCACCTGTATTTGGACAAAGTATACGCAGGCCTACACATATCAAATTACATACCCAGCAGCCATCCATCTGGCATTTGTCCGTCCTCAAACTTATCAAAGAGGGATGACTGACTGAGGATGAAGGAGTCATGGCAGCCCCCAGGGTAACCAGCAACAACACTCATTATTTTGAGATTTGCATCACGAACCACCTGCACATTTGTGGAGTATTCAAAATGGCGGTTTGTATATATGTGCTGCCTGCCCCTAGGTGGTCTCAGCTGAATGTGTGTGCAATCTATGGCTCCAAGCACATTGGGCATGCCAGCCAGCTCATAGAAATCTACCCTGACGGCATGCCACTAAGACTCCTGGGTAGGGAAGCAGATTGAGGCCTCGATGTGGGGCTGCAAAACAGCCAAAACCTGTGTGAACATTTTAAAGAACAATAAACTTGAGATTTTAGGACAGAACTGGCCACCGAGAAATTAAAACAAACACAAAACAGAAGAGGTTGTTAGGTATACATCACCTGTGTTAAGATTCTGGAAAATGAGGGCTGTGAGATTCCTATGACATCCCCAGACACAGCCTGAAAGCTGCCAGTAGCCAGAAAGTGCAACACAGCCAGGAGTTTGTGCAGGCCTGAGACAGGGCGAGAGCGTGCTGTCTCAGGGTCTAGGCCCAGTTTGACAAGGTCATACAGACGGAAAATGTTGTTACGATTTAGACGGAACATCTGTATGACCTTATCATCGGACAATGCGTTCAAGTTTAAAGTTAAACGCCCCCTAAAAAAATGAGGCCTGCGCAGCCTCCGCGGAACCTGTACAACCTGCTGACCATGTTCAGTTTCTTGGCCCTGGGTACTTACAGGCTGATGTCTGAGTCTGAGGAATCCCACAGCACACAAAAGATCACTGGCCCACAGTTCTGCTGCCATTTCTGAGTGTAGGTGTATTGAAATGGGCCTAACATCCTTTTATAGGCATCCTAATTCAGGTGTGAGTGATTTTTTATTTGCAACACATGTAAACACGACTGAAAAAAGCAGGTCTATTTTTTTGCCGCTTTTTTTAACGAATCGCAAAAAAATACGACCGCATTTGAGCCCTCAGAGACTAACACCCAAATACGAATGAATAGTGAATTCCCGTATTCTATGAAATAACAGCCGCGTTTGACCGATGGTCTATTCATTCGTATTTCGGGACGTTGTCATTCAAACCATTACGAATAGACCAGACACTGCCGAGATTGGTGCTTAGTGAATTCCCGGATTGGGACTTAGAAAAAAAAACACAAATCGACCAAACTCGGATTTTTAGTAAATACTGGCCATGGTCTTAATCCCCCGTCCTTCTTCTTTACGAAGAAGAAACCCACTCCAGCCGGGGAGGTAGAGGGACGGATGAATCCTTTAAGCTGATTAAACTTAATATATTCCAACATAGCCTGGGTCTTAGGTAGTGACAAGGGATACGTGCGCCCCCGGGGTGGCATCTTTCCTGGGATAAGCTCAATGGGACAGTCCCAGGGTCTATGGGGTGGTAACTGATCAGCCGCCTGTTCAGAGAAGACATCTGCGAACTCCCGATACATCTTCGGAATGAGTTCTTCATCCGACCTGGAAGATGCACGGAGCGGATAAACGGGTGTGATGCAACTAGATTGACAAAACGAGCTCCAGGACAATATTTGCGACGACTTCCAGTCGACGTGAGGGTTATGAATTTTGAGCCAAGGCAACCCCAGGACAAGATCGTGGGGCATCTCCGGAATCACTAGGAACTCTAAATGCTCTTGATGTAGAACTCCAACCTGTAGCTTGATGGGCTTTGTTCGACTTGTAATAAGACCATTGGTTATTTTGGTACCGTTGATAGCAGTCAGCGTCATAGTTCTTTTGATAGACTACAGCTCTAATCCCAGCCTCTGAACACAAGAAAGAGAAACAAAATTCCCTGCTGCCACAGAGTCCAGTAGGGCATTCAGAGGTTTTGTCAACTGACTCAGAAAACAGAGACACGGAGAGTAGACAATCCACAGTCGGAGAAGATTTGGTCGTGACCCCCAACTTGACTCCTTTAGAACAAGCTAGGCCTGCCCGTTTCCCGGACGGGATTTACAGAACTTGATAAAGTGATCTGCGGCTCCACAGTACAGGCACAGCTTACCCTCACGACGGCGCTGTCGTTCCTCCGGAGACAGTCGAGATCGGTTAATTTGCATGGGCTCGTCCGAACATGGTACAACCGCTTGCCTAGGAGGAGGAAGCCAAAATCTGGACCGATCCGACCGACTACGTTCACCACCACGCTCCTGCATGCGGAGGTCCACCTTGACGCAGAGTGAGATCAACTCTTCTAGTGGATCCGGCAGATCCCTAGTGACCAGCTTGTCTTTCAGACATTCAGAGAGCCCGTTCCAAAAGGCAGCCCTGAGAGCGTCATTATTCCAGCGTAGTTCTGAGGCAATGGTCTGGAAATGTACAACGTACTGCCCCACAGAATGGGAGCCTTGACGAACACGAAGCAAATCAGAGGAAGCGGCGGTTGCCCTGCCGGGCTTGTCGAAGATTCTTCGGAAGGACGTGATGAAATTGGTGTAATTGGAAACCAATGGATCAGATCGTTCCCATAACGGAGACACCCAATCCAACGCTGAACCTTCTAGCAAGGAAATAATATAAGCCACTTTAGACCGATCCGTGGCGAAATTGTGTGAAAGAAGTTCAAAGTGCACCTCGCACTGGTTTAGAAAACCGTGGCAATTCTTTGGATTCCCAT
The DNA here is from genome assembly GCF_028390025.1 of Pseudophryne corroboree. NCBI lineage: Eukaryota > Metazoa > Chordata > Amphibia > Anura > Myobatrachidae > Pseudophryne > Pseudophryne corroboree. Next base: position 403,420,089 of record NC_086452.1, read on the forward strand.
TATAGCGGGAAGGAGAAGAAAGCTGAAGGCGTGACCTGGTACCGGCCAAAGGTTGGACATTACTGGAAACGGCAACTGGAGCGGTTACGGGAACTGGAACCGGAATTACCAAAGCTAAAGATGCTTGAATTTGATCCAATCGACCGGACAATTCCTGGAGATACTGCATCACCTGGCCCTGTGTCGCCTCCTGACTCTGAACTCGGGAAGCCAAATTTTGGATGGCGCTCGACTCTGTGTTCCGATCCCCCGGGTCCATGGGGCCTGAGTATACTATCACTGACCTGGGTTGAGAGTGTTGTGAACTCAGGGGTTATTCCTGTGACCGGGCCGAAGTAGAGATGGCCGAATATAGGTTTTCTTCATGCAGGACTGTAGCGGTAGGCAGAGCTCGTGACGGATACTGGAATCCACCTGAAAGACAGGACTTGAGAATGGTGCTGGTGATTACTGTGATATATGCTAAAGAATCCCTGTAGCGATGCTGAAGCACACTGAGTGGTGAGAAATTTGTGAGCGATGCTGAAGCACACGGAGTGGTGAGAAACTTGTGAGCGATGCTGAAGCACACGGAGTGGTGAGAAACTTGTGAGCGATGCTGAAGCACGCTGAGTGGTGAGAAACTTGTGAGCGATGCTGAAGCACACTGAGTGGTGAGAAACTTGTGAGCGATGCTGAAAGCACTGGCGACTGTGTGACAGAGGAATACGCTGAATGCTGGAAACACTGGAGACTGTGAGACGGAGAACACGCTGAATGCTGGGAACACTGGAGACTGTGAGACGGAGGACACGCTGAATGCTGAGAACACTGGAGACTGTGAGACGGAGTACACGCTGAATGCTGAGAACACTGGAGACTGTGAGACGGAGGACACGCTGAATGCTGGGAACACTGGAGACTGTGAGACGGAGAACACGCTGAATGCTGGGAACACTGGAGACTGTGAGACGGAGGACACGCTGAATGCTGAGAACACTGGAGACTGTGAGACGGAGAACACGCTGAATGCTGGGAACACTGGAGACTGTAAGATGGAGGACACGCTGAATGCTGAGAACACTGGAGACTGTGAGACGGAGGACACGCTGAATGCTGGGAACACTGGAGACTGTGAGACGGAGTACACGCTGAATGCTGAGAACACTGGAGACTGTGAGACGGAGAACACGCTGAATGCTGGGAACACTGGAGACTGTGAGACGGAGGACACGCTGAATGCTGAGAACACTGGAGACTGTGAGACGGAGGACACGCTGAATGCTGGGAACACTGGAGACTGTGAGACGGAGGACACGCTGAATGCTGAGAACACTGGAGACTGTGAGACGGAGGACACGCTGAATGCTGGGAACACTGGAGACTGTGAGACGGAGAACACGCTGAATGCTGGGAACACTGGAGACTGTGAGACGGAGGACACGCTGAAGGCTGGTAACACTGGAGACTGTGAAACAGGGAACACGCTTCCACAAAGGGAGCACTGGAGTCTATCACTAAGGAGAGACGATACTCAGGCGCCGGGCTCTGTCCGGCGTCCACCTTTGAATTCCCCACCTTCCTCCGATTGGTGGAGGGGAGCAAGCGACGTCACCCGCCCACCACCCACATGACAGCCGGGCGCAATGGCGGCGCCCGCACTCCGGGTAACTGCCGGGAGCAGCGCCGCCAGACGCCGGGACCCAGGGACCATGCATACATACATACATACAGCCACACAGATACACTTATAGATGGTGCCCCCCCCCCCCCCCTTACCTTTACACAACACATGGCAGCACATCTTACAGGCAGCAGCTCAGCCTATGATCCTCCCTCAGCTTCCCACATTGCACAGCAGCAGGCAGCCAGTGACTGCACACAGAGCCGTGTAGCCACGCCCCCTACTCGGACTCTCCTAGTTTCACTTTCAAAATCTTGATTGCTGCAGCTTTCATTGCGGTGAGTGTGTGACAGGGGAGGGGGACAGGAGGCTTCAGATGTCGACACCGCTGCCTATCATAGAGTGTGACAGGCGCAGCAGCCGGCATCAGCAGGGGAACTCAGCATAGGGATGCAGAGCGGGTAGATTGCCTCTCCTTCCTGGCGTCTACCTGCACTGCATCCCTTTGCTGAGCGGTAAGTGCCGGGCCTGGGTTTGGGGTTTCCTTTGCTTTCCGGAATGGAGGGCGGTTATTGCTGGACTTGATTCTTGTGCCATCTCTGAGATGGCAGAGATTTGGGCTCTTCTTACAGTATCTATATATTAATAGCAGAAGTATGACTTCTACGGTTGACATATTTCTATGATGCAGGGATCTTCGTATACAAAATTAAAGGTCATGGTCTGTAGATTTGCAGAAAAATATTGGCATTGTAATTGTTGCTTTGCTGTGGAGCTGAGTGGCAAAACGTCCGCCTGCCATTTATGATGCATCACCATTCTACTCTGGAAAATGTGACAGTTGGTGAACTCAGCCTGTGCACCTGCTGTGTGACCTGGAACATGTGACCAGTTGGGTGGTCTGGAAACTGTGAGAGTTATTTGCAGCCATCACTAAACAGGGATTTTTCAAAATTCAACTCCTAAGGGGGTGAAAAGGAGTCGAATGTTCCCGCTCAGCAAACCTTTGCCATTTGAAACTTGCCACATCAGCTAGTTATTATTATTCATCATCAGTAGCCTTAGATTTGTATTTAGACAAAAAGTTGCATTTCTAGGTTTACCTACAGCAGCTCAATGTAAAGAGACACATTTTATATAGACAATTACAGTGTAATCTCATTAGTATTAGCCATAAATGAGGCTTCCACTTTTTATGCTTCTCCACTTATATAGGTGCTCTGGCTGCTAGAGGTGGTAAATATACAGTACCCGGCTGGAGCTGCTTAGCATCTCCATGAGGTCTCAAATCAAGAAGAACACACTTTGATATTGACTTTGATATTTGTTCACTTTTTTTTTAACTACTCTTTGTTGTTGGATGACTGAGCTACTTTCAATGTCTATATCTCAATGTATAGCTTTATGCTCACGTATATTCGATTTCTTACATAATGACATTGCCTCTTTTATATGCAGTAATATCCTAACAATGAAATGAGTGGAAAAATCATTGTCACCCACAAGCAGGGCCGGTTCTAGACCTTGTGGCGCCCAGGGTGAAAGTTTACTTTGACGCCTCCCCCCATCTCCCGACAGGTAAAACAAGGATAGTGTGCGCAGAAAAAAAAATATAGGGAAGGGGCGTGGCCACAGATGTCCCCTCAGTAGTTGTGCCCCCTGTACTTGTGTCCCCTGTAGTTGCGCCCCCAGTAGTTGCGCCCCCAGTAGTTGCGCCCCCTGTAGTTGCGCCCCCTGTAGTTGCGCCTCCTGTAGTTGTGCCCCCTGTAGCTGTGCCCTCAGTAGTTGTGCCCCCTGTAGCTGTGCCCCCAGTAGAGTTGTGCCCCCAGTAGAGTTGTGCCCCCAGTAGAGTTGTGCCCTCAGTAGCTGTGCCCCCTGTATTTGTGCCCCCTGCAGTTGTGCCTCCTGTAGCTGTGCCCTCAGTAGTTGTGCCCCCTGTAGCTTTGCCCCCAGTAGTTTTTCCCCCCTGTAGCAGTGCCCTCAGTAGCTGTGCCCCCTGGAGATATGCCCCTAGTAGTGCCGCTTATAAAAAAAAAAAAAAAATACTCACCAGCCCTGATCCTGCTTCCCAACCGCTGCTACTGTCCTCCGTCTCCGTCCGCCGCTACGTCATGACGTTTATCCTATAGCACCGCACAGACACTAGAGGTCAATTATGACTTCTAGCGTCTGCAGCTACTCCCACAATGCCGTGCGGTGCATGCCATTGTGGTGCGCACGGGAGCATGTGGGAGGGTCAGGCGACGGCAGCGCCCTCAGGACTGCATAGTCCCGAGCAAAAAGCCTGCTTGCCCGTGGCAAGAGCCGCTCCTGCCCACAAGATCAGTTCTCTCATCTCTATTATTGTGAACATTCTAATTACCTGATTGACTGCTGTACATACTGTATTGCAGCCAAAACTGAAAACATCCAGTACAGCCTGCACATTGAAAGATCTATGTTGAGTGAACGCACAATCAGAGAGAAAGTCTGTACATTCAGTAACATGTGAAAAGTAAAGAATTTTTGCATGCTTTAGGCATGCACACTCCAAAAAGGTGTGTTGCCTCACTGCAAGGGGCATGGCCTCAGTGCAAGGGGCATGGCATTGCAGGAAAAGACTACCTTATACCCCAGTTCTACAACGTGCACACCCAAGCATTGGCCACCACAGGAAAAGAAAACGGATTCATGCCCCTGACATTGGTGGTCATTCCGAGTTGTTCGCTGTGTAATTTTCTTCGCATCACAGCGATTTTCCACTAACTGCGCATGCGCAATGTTCGCACTGCGACTGCGCCAAGTAAATTTGCTATGCAGTTAGGTATTTTACTCATGGCATTACGAGGTTTTTTCTTTGTTCTGGTGATCGTAATGTGATTGACAGGAAGTGGGTGTTTCTGGGCGGAAACAGGCCGTTTTATGGGAGTGTTTGAAAAAACGCTACAGTTTCTGGGAAAAACGCAGGAGTGGCTGGAGAAACGTTGGGAGTGTTTGTGACGTCAAACCAGGAACGACAAGCACTGAACTGATCGCACTGGAAGAGTAAGTCTCGAGCTACTCAGAAACTGCACAGAGAAGTCTTTTCGCAATATTGCGAATCTTTAGTTCGCAATTTTGCTAAGCTAAAATTCACTCCCAGTAGGCGGCGGCTTAGCGTTTGCAAAGCTGCTAAAAGCAGCTTGCGAGCGAACAACTCGGAATGAGGGCCTTTGTCATTTTTCCTCCTTATAGTAATGCCCATGACACATTATATCACACACCGCAATGCCCATGACACATTATACCACACACCGTAATGCCCATTACAAATTATGCCACACACTGTAATGCCCAATACACAATATGTGACACACCGTAATGCCCAGGACACATTATACAACACATCACAATGCCCCTGACACATTATTGCACACACAATAATGCCTGTGATACATTATGATACACACCGTAATACCCCTGATACATTATGCCACACACCACAATGCATGTAATACATTATGTCACCACACACCATAATGTTTGTGACACATTATGCCATACACTGTAATGTCCATTACACATTATGCCATACACTAAGGCTTCTAATTACTTTAAAATTACCTGCTCATTGCCAAGGGTTTCATGCTCTGGGTTCCATGCTTTGTGCAAGGTGCTTCATGCTCTGGGTTCCATGCTTGTTGCCAGGTGCTTCATGCTCTGGATTCCATGCTTGTTGCAAGGGGTTTTATGCTCTAGGTTCTATTGTCGTTGCCAGGGGTTTCATGCTCTGGGTTCCATGCTTGTTGCCAGGGGTTTCATGCTCTGGATTCCATGCTCGTTGCCAGGGGTTTCATGCTCTAGGTTCCATTGACGTTGCCAGGGGTTTCATACTCTGGGTTCCATGCTCATTGCCAGTGGATTCATGCCCTGAGTTCCATGCTCGTTGTCAGTGGTTTCATGCTCTGGGTTCCATGCTTGTTGCCAGGGGTTTCATGCTCTAGGTTCCATTGTCGTTGCCAGGGGGTTTCATGCTCTTGGTTCCATGCTTGTTGCCAGGGGTTTCATGCTCTAGGTTCCATTGTCGTTGCCAGGGGTTTCATGCTCTAGGTTCCATTGTCGTTGCCAGGGGTTTCATGCTCTAGGTTCCATTGTCGTTGCCAGGGGTTTCATGCTCTGGGTTCCATGATTGTTGCCAGGGGTTTCATGCTCTGGATTCCATGCTCGTTGCCAGGGGTTTCATGCTCTAGGTTCCATTGACGTTGCCAGGGGTTTCATACTATGGGTTCCATGCTCATTGCCAGTGGTTTCATGCCCTGAGTTCCATGCTCGTTGTCAGTGGTTTCATGTTCTGGGTGTCATGCTCATTGCCAGGCGTGTAATGCTCATTGCCAGGGGTGTCATGCTTGTTGTAAGGGGTTGCATGGCAGAAGATGCAGCTTGCAGAAAGCTGCATCTTCTCCCGGCTCTTCTACCTGGTAATTCTGTAGCGCTGTGCTCCCTGTCAGATGCTAAAGGTCAAGTAGGACCTCTAGCATCTGTCTCTTCTAAGGTGGTGGCCATTTTTCTAGGGACATTTTAAGCAGATTTACATGCAGACGGCTAATCTGTATGGGAATCTACATAAACAGTACCGGCGCCCCCAGGCCACTGCGATGGCTGCGGGGGCTGTAGTTATGTCAGTGACGTAAGACATGATTATTCACAAATGTGAAAGTGATTATAGACAGGAATTGTGACTCTCTCTGTTTTGCTTAGATTCATTACATGGAGAATTACAGACCCATGCAATAAGGGATTCTGTTTTCCCGACATAGGGGGTCATTCAGAGTTGTTCGCTCGCTGGCAGATTTTAGCAGCAATGCACACGCTAAGCCGCCGCCCTCTGGGAGTGTATCTTAGCTTAGCAGAATTGCGAACGAAAGATTAGCAGAACTGCTACTAAATAATTCTTTGCAGTTTCTGAGTAGCTCCAGACCTACTCACAGATTGCGATCAGCTCAGTCCGTTTTGTTCCTGGTTTGACATCACAAACACACCCTGCGTTCGGCCAGCCACTCCCCCGTTTCTCCAGACACTCCCGCGTTTTATCCTGGCATGCCTGCGTTTTTCCGCACGCTCCCAGAAAACGGCCAGTTTCCGCCCAGAAACACCCACTTCCTGTCAATCACACTCCGATCACTTCAACGATGAAAATTCTTCGTTCGCACGTGCTAAAATACTTAGCGCATGCGCACTGCGTACCATGCGCATGCGCATTGTTGCCTTAATCGCTCCGTTGCGAAAATCGTCAACGAGCGATCAACTCGGAATGACCCCCATAGCCTCATCCAGGGACGGATTGGCCATTATAGTCACCGGGAACTTCCCCCGGGAGGCCGATGGTACTGCGGGGCTGATTGATGCATGTGGCCCTGCCCCCAGAGTGGAGTCACTCATTGTTTGCAGCCAGTGCCTGTCAGCGGGCCCGCAGACTGGAGGAGCTCCGTGTTTCCGAAATTGCAAGACTGTTCACTTTCACTCTCCTCCAGCACACTGAATACTGAAATACAAGCAGTGGTAGGAGGGGAGTTTATATAACGATCAGTTTATATCGGCTCCAAAGGTTTGACACGCTGCAGCAGAGGTGCGGGTGCCGGGAGCACCCAGAAACCCACCCCCTTCTCCGATGGACCACATATGTTTATTTATTTTATTGTGACCACTGTTTCACAGCCTCTGATCGTAGCACCTCCCCCGCGGCATTTTGCCGCGATTTGTGGGCCTGTGAAAAGATGGCAGAAGCAATGCAATGCAATTTCCATACTGTCCCTTTGGCTCCACCCCCTGCCTAAAGGCCCGCAAACCGCGGCAAAATGCGGTGGGGGCGGGGCTTAATTATGCAAGGTGCCTGGCTCAACTGAACACTTGAAGTCCTGCTGCAGACTCCAAGTCCCAAAGTGTCAAGTAAGTAAAAGTAGGTGTTCGGGCTCGGTATCAGCATTACCACCATGCAAATGCATTTGCAAAGAATATATATATATTTTTTTTTTTATTTTTTTTTTTTTTTATTTTTTTTTCTTCTGTTCACCTTCAAGGGCAATATTTTTTTTAATATGGAAAGAATGTATGTATATATATATATATATATATATATACACTGCTCAAAAAAAGTAAGGGAACACTAAAATAACACATCCTAGATCTGAATGAATGAAACATTCTTATTAAATACTTTGTTCTTTACATAGTTGAATGTGCTGACAACAAAATCACACAAAAATGATCAATGGAAATCAAATTTATTAACCCATGGAGGTCTGGATTTGGAGTCACACTCAAAATTCAAGTGGAAAAATAGACTACAGGCTGATCCAACTTTGATGTAATGTCCTTAAAACAAGTCAAAATGAGGCTCAGTAGTGTGTGTGGCCTCCATGTGCCTGTATGACCTCCCTACAATGCCTAGGCATGCTCCTGATTAGGTGGCGGATGGTCTCCTGAGGGATCTCCTCCCAGACCTGGACTAAAGCATCTGCCAACTCCTGGACAGTCTGTGGTGCAACGTGGCGTTGGTGGATGGAGCGAGACATGATGTCCCAGATGTGCTCAATTGGATTCAGGTCTGGGGAACGGGCGGGCCAGTCCATAGCATCAATGCCTTGGTCTTGCAGGAACTGCTGACACACTCCAGCCACATGAGGTCTAGCATTGTCTTGCATTAGGAGGAACCCAGGGCCAACTGCACCAGCATATGGTCTCACAAGGGGTCTGAGGATCTCATCTCGGTACCTAATGGCAGTCAGGCTACCTCTGGCGAGCACATGGAGGGCTGTGTGGCACCCCAAAGAAATGCCACCCCACAACATTACTGACCCACTGCCAAACCGGTCATGCTGGAGGATGTTGCAGGCAGCAGAACGATCTCCTTGGCGTCTCCAGACTCTGTCACATCTGTCACATGTGCTCAGTGAGAACCTGCTTTCATCTGTGAAGAGCACAGGGCGCCAGTGGCGAATTTGCCAATCTTGGTGTTCTCTGGCAAATGCCAAATGTCCTGCACGGTGTTGGGCTGTAAGCACAACCCCCACCTGTGGACGTCGGGCCCTCATACCACCCTCATGGAGTCTGTTTCTGATCATTTGAGTAGACACATGCACATTTGTGGCTTGCTGGAGGTCATTTTGCAGGGTTATGGCAGTGCTCCTCCTGTTTCTCCTTGCACAAAGGCAGAGGTAGTGGTCCTGCTGCTGGGTTGTTGCCCTCCTACGGCCTCCTCCACGTCTCCTGATGTACTGGCCTATCTCCTGGTAGCGCCTCCATGCTCTGGACACTACGCTGACAGACACAGCAAACCTTCTTGCCACAGCTCGCATTGATGTGCCATCCTGGATGAGCTGCACTACCTGAGCCACTTGTGTGGGTTGTAGACTCCGTCTCATGCTACTACTAGAGTCAGCATTCAAAAGTGACCAAAACATCAGCCAGAAAGCATAGGAGCTGAGAAGTGGTCTGTGGTCACCACCTGCAGAACAACTCCTTTATTGGGGGTGTCTTGCTAATTGCCTATAATTCCCACCTGTTGCCTATTCCATTTGCACAACAGCATGTGAAATTAATTGTCAATCAATGTTGCTTCCTAAGTGGACAGTTTGATTTCACAGAAGTGTGATTGACTTGGAGTTACATTGTGTTGTTTAAGTGTTCCCTTTATTTTTTTGAGCAGTATATATATATATATATATATATATATATAAATAGACAAGATTCCCAAATTGCGCTAAAGAATAACACAAGCAGCACCTCTAGAAGGACTTTCTGTTAGCTAAAGTCCAATAAATAACAAATACAAAACAAGATCTGAGGGCGCTAATTATAGGGGATATTATTGAACACCATCAATCACTATCTAAATTATTAATACAACAGAAAAATGTAAAAATTTATTAACAGACTCAGAACAAATTGATTCATTTCCAAATTGCTCAATGACATGATGAATTCAACACCTTAACAGCTATTATTGATGTAATTCCTTGTTGCTGTAACTTCGACAGTATAACAGAATGTCAATCTGAAGAACCCAACGCGTTTCGTCCCGTGGGACTTCCTCAGGGTTATTGAATCAATTGGATAGATACAACATGATTATAGTAGCTTGAAAAAGTGAAAAACTTTTATGATGAATCAGTGTATGTCTGAGTAAAAAACTCAAAACAAACAGGATTATCCTTAAAAAGACCAAACGAGGTCAGACATGAGGTCTGGGTCTGATGAAGAATTTAGGAACAGACCGAAATTTCATGCAGTATTAAATAGCACTGGACGTGCAATAATGAAGCAATTTCCTCTTATAATGTATAAGGGCAGAAACGCAGAGATACATGTGCTCCTCACAGAGTCCAGTGGATCAGACCCAGACCTCATGTCTGACCTCGTTTGGTCTTTTTAAGGATAATCCTGTTTGTTTTGAGTTTTTTACTCAGACATACACTGATTCATCATAAAAGTTTTTCACTTTTTCAAGCTACTATAATCATGTTGTATCTATCCAATTGATTGAATACCCCTGAGGAAGTCCCACGGGACGAAACGCTTTGGGTTCTTCAGATTGACATTCTGTTATACTGTCGAAGTTACAGCAACAAGGAATCACATCCATAAAAGCTGTTAAGGTGTTGAATTCATCATGTCATTGAGCAATTTGAAAATGAATCAATTTGTTCTGAGTCTGTTAATTAATTTTTAAATTATTATGTTGTATTAATAATTTAGATAGTGATTGATGGTGTTCAATAATATCCTCTATAATTAGCGCCCTCAGATCTTGTTTTGTATATATATATATATATATATATATAACATGGATGGATGAAGTGCGCTCAGCAGGCTAGTTTTTTAAATGTAAAAAAGTCACATGTATTTATTTTGTATAGTCGATGTTTGAAGTGGTAGTTATACTGTAGGTATGCTGATAATGTCTTGATAAAGGCCAATGCTTATGGCCGAAACGTCAACTATACGAAATAAATACATGTGACTTTTTTTGCATTTAAACAAACTAGCCTGGTGAGTACACTTCATCCATCCATGTTTTAGAGTAGACCAGTCTGTTGTGGCTATCATTCCTGAAGGTTTGGCACCCCAGCCTTTGTGATTTATGAAGATTGAGTGTGCAGCTCCCCCCGGAAAAGTGAGTGTGTGTGTGTGTGTGTGTGTGTCTGTCTGTCTGTCTCTTATACCTGTTCTCCTGCCTGGAGGCTCCTGAAAATCAGGTGGCACTCCCGGCCCCCTAGAAGGGCAGGCAAGTCTCCTTCCCCCTCCACCACCGTAAACTTCTTCCCCCATTCACCCATCAGACTGGTGTCTCCATCTCTCCCTCAGCTGGGATGAATGTGCTCACTACTAAGCGCGCTTACATGGCTCCCTACTCTCCCTGTTCCCCGCTCTCCCAGCTCGCGCTATTGCTCCATGAATGGTAGGTGACAGCGGCTCCATCTGAAGGAAGATGGAAGTCAAGGTCCTCAACCACACTGCCACCAATGTTCCCCATAGATGTCACCTGTCATGTTTGTACCTGTATTATTAGTACTATTATGCAGGGGCATAGTAGTGACAGCTACATGCACATTGGGAGGTCAGGAAACCCTGCGTTTGACACTGAAGTGAGCTGGCAATGGCATGCAGTGAAAGTGGGGATGTGAGCCGGGAGCGGCAGGTAGTGACAGTGGGGATGTGAGCTGGCAGCGGCAGGTAGTGAGAGTCGGGACAGGAGCTGGCAGTGGCAGGTAGTGAGAGTCGGGACAGGAGCTGGCAGCGGCAGGTAGCGAGAGTCGGGACAGGAGCTGGCAGCGGCAGGTAGTGAGAGTCGGGACAGGAGCTGGCAGCGGCAGGTAGTGAGAGTCGGGACAGGAGCTGGCAGCGGCAGGTAGTGAGAGTCGGGACAGGAGCTGGCAGTGGCAGGTAGTGAGAGTCGGGACAGGAGCTGGCAGCGGCAGGTAGTGAGAGTCGGGACAGGAGCTGGCAGTGGCAGGTAGTGAGAGTCGGGGCAGGAGCTGCCAGTGGCAGGTAGTGAGAGTCGGGACAGGAGCTGGCAGCGGCAGGTAGTGAGAGTCGGGACAGGAGCTGGCAGCGGCAGGTAGTGAGAGTCTGGACAGGAGCTGGCAGTGGCAGGTAGTGAGAGTCGGGACAGGAGCTGGCAGCGGCAGGTAGTGAGAGTCGGTACAGGAGCTGGCAGCGGCAGGTAGTGAGACTCGGGACAGGAGCTGGGAGCAGCAGGTAGTGAAAGTGGGGACAAGAGTTGGGAATGCTGAAAGTGGGGATAGGAGCTGGCAGCGGCAGGCATTGAAAGTGGGGACGTGAGCTGGCAATGGCATGCAGTGAAATTGGGGATGTGAGCTGGGAGTAGGGTTGCCACCTCAAGCATCATCGATTCCTGGAGATCCACCCCCCGTGGCACCAAGCAATTTTCATTTTCATGTAAATAAAATGATGTACAATATTTATAAAATATTTTATGTTCAAACATTCTAAGTGAAACAGTGTAACTATATAAATAGGAATATAGTAGTTGCCACTTGGATAAATTACAGGCACTTGGTGCCTTACACTAGATTGTGTGAAAGAGGGAAGAACCATGGAAGTGGAAGTGTTGCACACAACCTAATCAATATCAGGCTAAAACAGGTTAAACAAACAAATGCACTGCTAAAAGGTGTCTGATAGTGACTAAAAAATATACATATATCTACAGTATATATAACTTGAGCCTCTATTTGTTTCATGCATGCTCATTATATTGTAAATGTATGTGTGACATACCTGTCAGCTCTCATTGCTCTTCTCACATTAGCCAGGCCGACGTTACTTCACCACCGCAGCTCGGGGAAACGCAGAGAAAGAGCTGCCGATGGCAGCATCACGGCAGCTTCGGCTCAGTCGGTGGTCCGCAGGTGCAGCCCGGGCAAACGCTGAGGAAGAGCTGCCGATGGCAGAGTCACAGCAGCTTCGGCTCAGTCTGGGCTGAACACAGTCTTGCTAGATTTGATGCCATCATCTCGCAAGAAAGGCACTGCTGGTGCTCCCAGGGTCCCCTTATTCCTGGAGAATCCAGGAATCCGGGTGAAGGGAAAAGCCTCCTGGAGGGTTGCCACCAAATCCTGGAGAATCCAGGAAATCAGGGAGAGGTGGCAACCCTAGCTGGGAGAGGCAGGCTGTGATAATGGGGACTTGAGCTGGGAATATTATCTCCCACCTCTTCACCATTTCATTTTGTCCCCCACTTATTCCATATTTCCCTCACTCATCCGCACACTCTATTTCCCTCCCCCTTTTTCCTGTCTCTCCTCATCCCTTTTCTTAATAATGTCTTGAGGATCTGCTATTTCAAATTGAGGCCCAATCGTTGTTAATTGTAAAATTATTATTACTAAATTATAAAATAATTACTAGTCAAATAAATATCATGCCATGGAAAATTAACATGTTGCATCACAACATAAAGCATGTTAAAATGCCAGTAAAAATGCTGTTAGTCATTTTTTAATAACATGGTCAGTAGAAATATTTTTTAACGGTTGGCAGACTGTTGTCCCAAGGTAGATAAGCTATTCTATTTAAGAGAGACTGCGCGTACCCTAGATTAGAACAGTTTTTAGGGGACACCATTTTTAAAAAATTTGCCCTGGATGCCATCGGCCCATGTTATGCCTCTATTTGCAGTGCACTTGAAGGGGTAAATTTACTCAAATGGGAGTTCTTTTCAAGATGACATGTTGCCCTAAGCAACCAATCAAAGTCTACTACTAATTTATCTAGCACCTTCTAGAACATTATACCTGTAATCTGATTGGTTGCTATGGGCAACATCCAATCTTAAATAGAACTCCCATTTTAGTAAATGTACCCCGCAGAGTAACGCGGTGGAGTTTCACCACTAATTGCTATTGTTTGAATTTTTTATTGATGTATAGATATCCCCCATTAGTTAAAACTTAACCCTTAATAAAGCCATTTTAAAAGGGTGTATCACCCAAAATTGTAATTACTAAGCAAAATATTTTAAAATAAAGGAAATAAGTGAAAAAGTAAGACAAATGCATGGTTTTTAAATTATTCACTTGCTTTGT